>NC_052503.1:76714849-76766931 GCF_016617805.1 Bactrocera tryoni
GGTTATTTTTTAAAATTTTCTGATTGCCTTCAGATACGTAGATTTGCAAATAAAATATAACAATATATATTCAAAACAAAAAAATATATATTTTATTATATTATTTAATATTTTTTTCAGGAAATTTTATTTTATTTATTTAAATTTGTTTTGTAAAAATAAATTTTTTCTTTGTTTTTCTTTTGTGTTTTTTTGTAATAATTAAAAATTTCATTTTGTTATGTTATTTAATTTTTTTTTCAGAAAATTTTGTTTTATTTATTTAATTTTTTTTTTGTAAAAATAAACTTTATCTTGTTTTTTTGTAATATTTAAAAATTTCGATATTTAAATTTTTTTTTAATTTAATTTTATTCTATTTAAATTTTTGTAATAATAAATTTTTTTCCTTGGTTTTTTTTTATAATATTTAAAAACTCATTTTCATTTTCTTATATTATAAAAAAGTTTGTTTTCAGAAACTTTTGTTTTGTTTACTTAATTTTTTTTGTAAAACTAAATATTTTCCGTTTCCCGTTTGTTTTTTTTTGCAATATTTCAAAATTTCATTTTCCTATATTATTTAATATTTTTTTCAGCAAATATTATTTTATTTATTTAATTTACTGCTTTTTTAATAAGTTTTTTCCTTTTTTTTTTGTAATATTTAAAAATTTCATTTCCTTACATTATTTAAAATTTTATTTGTTTTTTCAGAAAAAAATATCGAAATACGGCATTTTCAACGGTAAGTGATAAATTTCATACCTCCAATATTTATTAAAACCTTAAAAATTATGAACGGTTAAAAAAAATTTAAGTTCTGAAATCTTATCACAAATACATAAGTACGTACATATATACGAACATATGTACATATATACATACATACATATATATGTATTTATGCATGTCAATAGTTACATAGCACGCACACTTCCCGCTGAAATCAATTACTCAATTTAATGCGAAATCAGCTACGCTCCAAAAAGCCCGAAAGCCAGCAGATAATTGCAATTAAAAGTGCGTTCACAGCGCAAAATGCTCTAATTTTCGTCTTAATTCGCCAGCAAGCACGAGATAAATACACATGCTTGTATATACAGATATACATACATATGTATATATTCGACTACCGATAACCTTTCCTTCCTGCGCGGCTTAAGCTTAGATGCCGTCTACGTGTTCGGCGCTTATCTCGCGCCATGTCACTACAGACCAAAGCCACTAAAATTCACGAACACTTTCGAAATTTATTCGAAAAACAAAAAAACAGTTAGCTAATTTTTATGCGCAATGCCAAATTAAAAGCATTTCCTAAGCAAAAACTGTGAATTTGTAGCAGACACGCTCATAAACAAGCGCTGAGTGGTGAGAGGCGAGAGCATACCGAATTTGTCAACAATTTCTTTGCACCACAGGAAGTGTTAATGATGTAATCAACAGCAACTACATATTCCATGTATTTCATAACTTTTTATGTAAAGCACTTACAATTTGCTTTCAAAAACATATATGTATGTATGTAAGTATATGTGCTAAGTGTGTTTGTATGTATGTGTGTCTATACATTTTTGTCGTTGTACAAAACAAAGCGTGAACAGCTGTTGCTCCATCGGGACAAAATTCCTAAGCAGCATATATAAAAATACTACATATACATATGTATATACATATGTATACATGTATGTGTGTGTGTGCACAAGTGCGCCTCGTATGCGCTTAGTTTCTTATGCTTATAGTAATAAAAGCAAGTGTTATGCGGGTGTATCGTCCATTAAGCACGAAGCTAATTGCCTTTAACACTACGGAAGCAACAACAACAAAAAAACCAACAACAGCAGCAATTTCAAGCGAAAAGGGAGCAAAAACTGAAACAAAGGAGTTGCTTCTGTTTTCAAGTGCAGCGCCATGACTCAAGCTTAGTACAGACACACAAATATTATACATACATACATACATATCTACATAGTATTGTTTTCGGTGATTAGCTTAATTTGAGAGAAATGGCGAAATGAATACTAAGTTGGGATTTCAAATGAGTTGTGCTTGTAGCTATCGCTACATACATACATACATATGTACATATGTTGAGAAAAATGTTAAATATAACTTAAGTGTGACTTCACCTTACTCAGATTATATTATAGAACGCTATACTAAGCAAAATAGTAGAAGTAATCAAGCATCAAGTAATCAAGAAAGAAGAATCAAGTATCGCATAGTGATAAAAGCCACTGTGATGAGCAAGTTTGTTTGTGACTTGTTTGTTCGTTTCACCACTTTTTAAGTTGGCGATTTTGAGACAAGAACTAGGTAGGTAGATAGGTAGGTAGGATGTCTGTCTGACGATGCACAAAAGCTTTTAGGAGGCCCATTATGATGAGACAATTACTAAAACCAATAAAGTTATCAACGCTCAATGATAACCGAATACTTTTGCCCCGAATTGGATGATATGAACTTATACTGAAGACGAGTTCTTTTTCTCAGAAAAAAGGATCTGACGACAACCTCATCCAACGGTCTTGTCCGCAAGAACGCTTTAAATCCTCCTCAGATGCTATATTAAAAAGGACTTGGTAATAAAGACAGGATTGACAGTGCATGCAACAACTATTCATCGGAGGCTCAGAGAGGCAAGACACAAATACCGATCACCTAGTACAAAAAAAAAGCTTTTTTGAGCCAACGAGTGCAGAATCAGCGAAATAGCATGGAAATCGGTCGGTGGATCAGTGGCAGACGGTTATTTTACCGGATGAATCCAAGTTTAATATCTGTGGATGGTATCCATCATGTATGCAGAAAGTCAGGCGTACAGTTTGGTGTAGAATGCATACAAACAACAGTGCGAGTGGACAGGATGATCAAGCGTGTCTACTTAGCCGCGTACGTCTGTCAAATCGTCCAGCTGTCTGCACATACACGAATTAGTATGAGAAGTAGTATTAGAGATATTGTTAGAACCGCTGTTAGAACCGCTGATATCGAAGCAACATAGCTAATAGCTGTCATACAAACGGGACGATCGAAATTAAGTCCTTGTATGGAAAACTTTTTTAATTGACGTGATATCTTCACGAAATTTGGTCACGGTTATTATTATAGGCAAATATATAATATCTGAAGAAATTGTTCATATTGGATCACTATAGCAAAAAGCTGCCATATAAACTGCACAATCAAAATAGAGTCATTGTATGGAAAACTTTTTTAACTGAGGAGATATCTTCATGAAATTGGGTTGAGATTATTACTACCGAGAAGAATACAATCTCCGAAGAAATTGTTCAGATCGGTCTACTATAGCATATAGGTGCCATACAAGCTGAACGATCAAAACCAGTATAAATGCCTTTTTATACCCTTTTATGCTATAAAGTGTGCACCTGTGAAGGGAATTATAGCTTCCGTGTAGCCGAAGTTTACGTTTTTTCTTTTTTTTTTTCTATTTTTTTGGTTTTTGCTGACAGACTTGGCAACCCTATCAATTATTGCTAACTCACACATTTATCAGGCCGAAAGCTCAACTTCACAGTAGCGATGAATATTAATAATTACCTACCAGCATACTTATGTATATTGCTGGGAAATACATATGTTTTTGTACAACAAAATAATAGACACGTCATGAGCAAACATAGTGCTGTGATTTGACAATTGAGGCGAAGCAAAACGTTTATAAGATTAGCACAACAAATGGGATTGCAACAAAAAAGCAAGTTTATTTTGCAAATAACGCTAGCCAAGACTTTGAAAATGCTCAAATATGCTAGACTTATACACATATGTATGACTGTAAGTCTGTATGTATGTTTGTATGTATGTGTGTTTTTATTGAGCCATAAAAATTTATGTTAGGGTGTATAGGTGTATATTACAACTGCCTGCTCATTTATCATTTCTTCTCCCGTCCGTTTCGCAGATGATTTTTTAAAAACTTTTGAAGTCATTTCGCACTTTTTGTTGCCTACAATTTGTTGTTGGCTGGCTAGTTTGTAGTTTTCCAACTCCAGTCGTTGATTTTACTCACATGGTAGGGTTATTTGAAGACCTGTGCCGTTAATGGTGTTTTCGAAGCTGTCAGTGCTATGCCACCCCGCTGCCTGGTTCCCTATCTGGTTCCCTGCCTGGTTGTCTGCCTGATTGCCTGCCACTGCACATTCAGCCACATCGCCAACATCCGTTTTATGTTGCTACTGCCACTGCACGCGCACAGCCATATACTTTTATGACAGCAGCTTGTTGGCGACGATTAGCTGCGCTAAGTGTTGTTCACACACACACACCTGCATACGCACATTCTTTCATAGAGACGGTGATAAAAGCGCTGTCTGCCGCTAGCAACACATTTGTTTGTATGTCAGTGCGTGCAAGACTCGCTCGCAGTGGGAGCGCGTGTTTACATTCATGTGTGGCATATCAGCGCTAGGGCCCCCCAACACACATGTGCAATAATTCTAGATTCTAGAGGTGTGTTTTGTGTACCTAAATTGTTGCGTGTACATGTGTGTATACGATACTGATATGTAAATACGCCTTTGAATATTATTCACTTTTGTTTTCATGTATGCACTTACTATATCATTAAGCTTATGCCTGCTATTGTAGTCATTTGACGATGTCAGCTGCTCAGCGTGCTTCCCCGCTTGTTAGAGCGTCGTGTTTAATGTCTCAGTTACGCCTTTTGCATGAATCACAAAGCCTCAAAAGTACTTTATATATAATATCTGTACATAAATTTCCATATATACTGATATATACATATATATTTGTATATAGATATGTATACACTATGCGAAAAGAAATACAAGTGCACTTTTGTACTACATAAATAGCGCTGAGCTGACTGTGCGCAAACTATATTTGTAAAATTCATTTAATGAGGGTTCGCTTTTAAAGCGGGGGTGGTGACTGACAACCGCCCATATTACATTTATTACATTTTATGTCAGAGTCCATTTTGGTTCTGTCACATTTGATGCGCATATCTGGTTGTATGTAGGTCGTGAGTGACATGCCTGTCGGAAAAAAGAGCTTTAAGCATGTCTTTCCTTAAGGAAATCTTAAAGTTTGTTAGACGGAGGGTTGTAAAGCTGAGAAAGCAAAATGTTGGATTATTGAAACCACTTTGTCCAACTATGATAGATGAGGTTACTGATTGTAAAAGTGGAATAACAGTTTGAGTACAGCTTAAAGCTTAATATAAGAATACTGACGAATGTGGCTGGTGCTTTGGGAATACAATTTCGCAGCTCACAGTTTAAACATTTTATTTAAAGTTTTTCGAAGGATTTTTCAAGTAGTTATAAAATCTGCACACAGCTTAAAGCTCGCTTAAGCTTTATGTGAAAATACTTAGGGGGAAAATCTGGCGTTTTAGGGATATAATTTCGAGGCTCACAGTTTCAAAATTTAGTTTTAAGTTTTTCTAACAGTTCATTATAAAGTTTAAACACAGCTTAAAGCTCCCTAAAGCTTTCTACGCAATTATTTAGTAATCTGGCGCTTTAAAAACTTTACATGCCGTTCCAAAGTTTGAACACAGCTTTAAGTTTGCTAAAGCTTAATATGATAAATCTGAGGAAGAAAATCTGGCTCTTTGAAAATATAATTTAGCAGCTCACAGTTTCAAAATGCAGTTAAAAACTTTACAAGTTATTCAAAAGTTTGAACGCAGCTTAAAGCTTGTTAAAGCTTTATGTAAGAATACTGAGGGAGAAAATCTGGCGATTTAGGAATATAACTTCGCAGCTTACAGTTGAAAAACGTATTCGAACACATGAAAATTAATTTTACAGTATGAATACAGCTTTAAGCTTGCTAAAGCTTTATGTAAGAATACTGACGAAGAGTGTCTGGCCCTTTAAAAATATTATTTCGGCGCTCTGTTTCAAAATGTAGTTAAAAACTTTACAAGTCATTCCAAAGTTTGAACAAAGCTTTAAGCTTGCTTAAGCTTTATGTGAGAATACTGAGGGAGAAAATGTAGCGCTTTAGAAATATACATAATTTCGCAGCTCACAGCTGTAAAATGCTTTCAAAACCATGAGAAGTCATTCCATAGCTTTAAGCTTGCTAAAACTTCATATGAGAATACTGAAAGGAAAAGTCTCGCACTTTAGGAATATAATTTCGGCGTTCACAATTTCAAAATGTATTTCAAAGCTTTTAATTTTAAATTTTTTATGTTACTTCGTGTTGCAATCTCATTTCTTCTTGCAGTCTCGATATCTCTCATACTGAAAATCCATAATTTATCAAACTGAACTATCGAAATCTAATACTTCTATGAAAAACTTTTTTATTTAACGAGAAATCCTCACGAAATTTAATATGGCTTATTGTGTAAGGTAATGCTACAATATCTGCCTATATGGTTGAAATCCGGCGATTATAGCATACAGCTGCCATACAAACTGATCGACCAAACTCAAGTTCTTATAAGGAAACTTTTTTATATGGCGATGTTTCTTAACGAAATTCTATAGGGATTATTTTTTAAGGCAGCGCTGTATGCTCCGAAGAAATTGTTCAGATCGGATCACTATAGCATACAGTTGCCATACAATTTGAACGACCATAACCAAGTTCTTGTACAGAAGACATTTTTATTTTACGAAAAAGTTTCACAAAATTTTACACGGATTATTTTCAATACCATTTATTATTATTATATTATTATTAATAAGATTATTTTTTATATTTTTCCCTGCTGAATGCACCTCAGTTGCCAATTTCCTGCAGGTACACCTGCCGTCGTACATTTCTTTCTTGCAGTCAACTAATTTCCACTTTTTCCACACAAACAATTGCAATCAATGACACAATGCATCGACAATAACAAAATACCCTAGCTGAACAAACAAGAAGAAAATGAAAAGAAATTTTTCTTACAAACTTAATTAAAGAAAATCTAATCAACGCTACAAGACTACAGACGTAACACTCCCATAGCCATACCATTTGTCGTTTGATGAGTGCAGTACGATTTATAAGCTATTTGTTGTTGCTTTGCTGCACTATTACCGCGCCGTTGAGTACTCAATTAAATTGCTGAGCTAAATTTATACACAACTTGGGGGTTGAGCTGGGGTGACCACTACCCCGTCTCAGCCGTTAATGCGCGCACAAAAGGTCAACGCGTCAAACGGCGCATTCACCTTTTTCGATTATATTTTTGTAGATTTTTTTATATATATTTCATTGGAAATTGCTTTCGTTACACTTAAGTCTGAGTATATTCAAATAATCCGTTTGAGTATTTTGCTGTGGCAAACACTTTTCTGTATTTGTGGGCTGCGTTGGTTGTAGGCGCGTTGTTGCGCTTTTTTGTTGTTGTGTGGAAAATCGATTTTCATTTGCCGATGCAAGCAAAAACAATGTAGCCAATTCAAAACTCTACGCTGATCATTAATTTTGGTATTATTGTCATTGGCTTGTAAATATATATGTGAGTGCATATGTGTGTGTGTATTTAAGGCTTTTCACCAACACTGAGTATTTTTACAGTTTTTTTTTTTGTTACTTGTGCTAGTATATTTGTATATTTGTTTGTGTGAAGGCACAGTATGCGTGGGTAGGTTCGGGTTTCGGTTTACGACGTCTGCAACTATTTTAACGCTTCCACCAGCAGCAAAACTTCCGCTTCCGTTTTATGTTGTCTACTGTGCTGATGTGCTGAAGGATCTAAGCTTTTATTAACACATACAGCTACACACACGCGCGCAGACATTTGCATTGAAGCGGGGTCGTTGCACTATTTTATAGCTGCACGCAGACGATTTTTGCTATGGCGGCACTATAAATACAAGTGAGTCGTAGTTAAGGCTCAGCGCGTCCTTCGCACTGCAGTGGCGTTTAACTGGGTGTTTATGCAGTCTGTTTTTATGCCAACAGCGCTGTACTAAACTTAACACGCCCTAAGCGCTGCCGTCGCGCGCCGCAGTATACCGTGTGTTTACTTCGAAGTCTCGTCTTGATTTGCCTGCGTCTGAGCGCACGGCCAAGCAATGTCTTTCAAAATTATTCACTTCGATTCACTTAAGTCAACTTAAATTAGAATCAAATTGTGACGACGTTGTGTAAATGTGTTTTTTATTGCGCTCGTTGTTTATAAACGCGTCGTGATTTCGAGTTTGTATGTATGCAGCTATGCTTGTGTTAATATAAAGCGCGCCGCCTGTGACGCTACCGAAAAGTTGCTTGTTGTGTTTGGCTGTGCGCTCAAGTTGGTAAACAACCATGCGACTTAGCATACTCCTGCGCGCAACAACAATGCCGAAATATGTATATGTTTGTGTATATGTATGTATACCCAAAACACTGTAGCTATTGAATAACTTGTAAAACTTCGTTATTATTTGCACGTTTTTCTCAAGCGTGTACTTTTTCGCGTCACGCGTGTGTAACGCGTCCGTTCGCCCGTACTCGCGCACTCGCTTTAAAATACAATTAAATATATATATAAATATATATACATATATATGTATATATCAACAATATATTTTATTTTTGCATAAAAAAACGCTCAACACTTTTGCGGCGCACGAACAACACGCACGAAAGTTACAGCGCGTAACCGTCTCCAACAAACGCCGAAACCGCACTCAGCGTTCTAAGTGGTGCGCATTCATGACAAACCCGCCGATTCTGTTTCCCATTGAGCGACGTTGAACGTGTATGACCATATGCTCTCGCCTGTGCCGAGGGATGACGAAGGCGTTTATGGCGACGTCATCAACTGGTCACACAACAGGCAGGCGGCGGGCGGCGCGCAGCAACCTCGCGCAACCACCACCACTGCTGCCCTCACCGGCGCGCGTTTGGCAGGCATACTCACGCGCCACTCCTGTTGCCACCACCCAAGCGAGTGGGAAGCGGCGCACACAGTGGTTTGTATAAGTTTTTTGTTAAATTTTGCAATGAGCGTTTGAGTGCATTTCACTGCGTTATGAAAAAAATATGCGCTACTCGTTGAACAGTGGCCACAATGCGTCGAGCGCTACTCTCCAATGAATCGAACAAACTCGCATAGAGTTGTTGAAACAACCAGACAGCACTCCTCCGACAGTCAGCATGTCCTTTGGCGTAGGCGACGATTATTTTTTAGTTTAAAATTAATTTTTCCGTCTTATTTTATCGTCTTATTTTATGCTATAACATCTCTAGAATATTATCTTAAATACTCATGTTGAACCGAGTTATAATTTTAGACCTGGTAAAGCCTTGTAAAGTTGCGCTTCCGAGATCAGCTTTATAGTCACTTAAAACTGTAAACGCGTTTTTGTCGAAACTGTGTTTTCAAAGTCGGTTGTCGAGATTTCTCTCGTACTACTCAACCGATCTTAATGAAATTTTTCACAGGTCTTCGAGATATAATTTACATGGTCTTGAACGAAATGATGTTTTTTGTAATTACGATTATTTAAATTTTCACTATTCTTCCTTCATCCATAACTTAGTTTAAGGTCTTACTTAAAACACGTAATTTCCGTTCACTTCAGATGCTCATGTAAGAAGTTCTGCTGTCAACGCGGGGGCATCTTTTTCAAAGAGGCTGTCGGCAATGACGTCGTCATTTTAAAATTTCACAAAATTTTCCTAAAACTTGAATCTTTGGAATAATTAAAAGTTTGAATAAAAAAATATTTGATGTGTTTTTTTGTCACATGGGCAGCAGTACCAGCAATAAAATGCGGAGTGGTGAAAAGGCAATCTATAAATTTTGTCTAATCAAAATCCATAGTCAATAAAGAAAATTATTTAATATTTGCCTCATCTTGCTGCAGTGTGCCGCACAGCCCCTGCTTTTGTGCTGTTACCTGCTCCATTAATCATATGCTTTGGCCGCTCTCTAGTGTTCTCTCTATTTTTTATTGTTTTCTATGTGTTCTTCCCGCGCGTTTATGTTCTCTGTTTATTTATTCTTTCGCTCATTTCAGTTCTTTTTATCTTGCTAGTTTATTATTGTTCGCTATAATTCTTATTGGCTGTCATTAGAGCGCAAAAACGTATGAACTCTGCTGTCAACTGAGCTGTCAGATCTACTACATTATTTAGTTGATGGCAACTCGCAAACTAGTTGGTATTTAAGCGAAACGCAAAGTTGTTATAATTTGAGCTGTTACATTTCGTTTGTTTACTTTTAGGTTTATTTTGTTGTCGGTTTTATTATTTTTTAATTTTAGTTTTAATATTTTTTAGTTTTATTATTTATTCTTCAATTTTATGGTTTATTTTTATGCATGAATGAAAGTTATGGTTACCGCGCCAGCTAAAAAAGTCGTAAAATGAATAAGCAAATATTTTAAAGCATTTAAAAGTGTGCGTAAAAGCTTTCATTGTTTAGCCGACGCTGCTTTCACTATTAACTTCGATTTAGCGCACTTTATTAAAAGTTATGTAAGATCTCATCACGAGGTATCGTAATGTCTAGAGAAGGACGGCAATGCATTAAAGTGTTGTTGCTTACAAAATATTGCAAAGTTAATGAGTCCACACTCACGCATCATGAATTTTTATGCATGATTTTTGCAAAAGGCCGCAAACATCAATTAAAATCCACAAACAAGGCACGTGCCGTTTGCCTTTTAACTAAAACTTACCTACTACTTTACCTGTTTGTTTGCGTAAAATATTAAATATTTGCGATTTGCTTTGGCCAACCAATTCGTAACTTAATAAAATTTGTTCGAATGTATGGCATGCCTAGCAGTTAAGCAGGGAAGTAAATATTACAAGAGAAAATTGCTAACTAAATTGCTATTGAAATGAAAGCGTTAATATTTTTATACATGCGCTTACGGGCTGAGTTCATATTAATAGCGGCGCTAGGTTGCTGAATGAGTTATTGGAAAGTGAAGTTATTTTTTGAGTAAACTTAAGCAATTGTAATAATGTTAAAGGGTTTTTTACTAGAGATTAAGATCGCGACTTGCTCTAGAGTGAATATGGTCGAAGTTTCGACTTTCGAATTTTGTCGAAAATTTTAGTATTTTGAGAAAATTTTATTGTCAAAATATGTATCTTTGGAATAAATTTTAGCCTTATTAAAGATGGATCAGTTCTTCGGCCTCTGCTTCCTCCTTCTTTTGTTAGATAAGTATATTGAAGCGCGTAAAAAAACGTAGGAGAAATTTGGGGGCATTGAATAGTCATAATATTGTACACTCTATCAGAGGTTTCTATGACATTTAGTCTTATTAAAAATGGATGAGTTCTTCGGCTCCTCTGTCCTCTTGCTTTTTTCGATAAATGCATTGAAAAGCGTGAAGAAAGCGTTGCCTACATTCAGGCGCATTGAATAATTATAATGTTCGATATTTCGAATTTCGAAAATTTTAATGTTTTTAAGCTATTTTACTGTCGAAAATTTAAATAGGAATTAAAAAAATAGTTCAAATATTTTTTTTTGTTCTAAATTTCAGTAATCTTAAGCAAGTAGAAGAGCAATTGTTACTAATCTTGAGGAGTTTTTAGTAGTGACTAAGCTAATATCTTGCTCCAGAGCGAATATGGTCGAAGTTTCGATTTTCGAATTTTGTAAAAAAAAGATTTGTATTTTAATGTCATAAATTCAAAAAATACTTAAAAACCATTAAAATAGTGTTTGTTGTTATTCATTTGAGCAACTCGTAGGCAGTTTTGTGTACGAGGTCTCTAATTTACATTTGAAAGCACTGAATACTATTTGTACACTTCGAGTTATTTGGAACACAAGCTTGGCAAAAACGTGCCTTTTTAAACAAAATAAAGATTTTTAACACATAAATAATAGATTCAGAGGCGCATTGAGACTTTGAACAAAGCCTAATGATTTGAAATATAAAAGAAAAAATATAAGAAAACTGGTTCTAAAAGAAAGAAAAAAAGTATGGTGATTTGTAAGAAGAAAAAAAAGTAAGATAAAACGTGAGGCGTTTTTGCAAATAATGGAGAAGTTCACTAAAGTCATTGATAAAAGTAAAACATAAATATTTTTATTGCTTTCACCATTTTATTATTATTATGGTTATTTGTATATTTAATTGTTTATTTAAACTATTTTTAGTTAATAGAGCAAATAAATACATTAGAGTGGGTCAGAAACGATTCTTTTAGCAAGTACTGTGAAATTTCCTACAAAACTAAGTTTTTTTCGGTTTATAATAATTTTTTTTCATAGAGCTTTAAAATTCATAAGAAAAAAAATTCCTTAAAATAATGAAATTTTAATTTTAATATATTTTAGACAGTAAGGTTTAAGAAAAAACCTTTAGAACCTTTCTTTACAGCATTAAATTTCCTACAAAATATATGAAACTTGATATATTCACAAGTAATTAGTTTTAATTTTTTCTTTCATAATAAAAAAAATAGAAAACTCTAATGCGGGCAAGGTGGCTATGAACTTATTTTTCAGAGTACTGCAAAATATGTGTATGAGTATGAAAAATATACATATACATATATTATTATTTTTGACCCACCCTAATATAAATATTTAAATGTAAATATAAAAAAATATAAAATATGCTTTTATTTTTTATTATGATTATACATTGCTTGTTTTATTTTGAATTATTAAAAATTTTATTAACTTCTATTGAATTAACTCAATAATTATAGCCTGAGCAGGGCTCATGCGTACTTGTCCTTGTATGGAAAACCTTTTTATTTGACAAGATATCGTCACGAAATTTGTCCCGAATTAAATCTCGAAGCAACACTACAATCTCAGTAGAAATGGTTCAGATCGAACAGCTATAGCGTATAGCTGTGATACAAATTGAACGATCAAGGTTCATTTCTTGTGTGCAAAACTCTTTTATTTGACGATATATATGCACAAAAATCGGTGCAGATAGTTTTCTAAGACAACTCCAGAATATATGAAAAAATTATTCAGATCGAACTACTATAGCAAATAGCTGCCATACAAACTCAATCGATCCAAATCAACCGAAATTGATTTTTTTTTTATTTTTCTTATTTTTTTTGCTTTCTAAACTCTTTATTATATAAATTATAAGCTTTATGCAACTTAATAAATAAATTAATCTTATTAAAGTAATAAACTCCCAATTGTTAACCAATTTCTTTAATTACAAATCTCTTTGCACTCTCTATTAATGCAATTAATAGATATTTAATATGAGTTGTTGCAGCTAATGCAATCGATAGCAACAAGCGATCGCCATGCATTTGTGCGACTAATTCACTAATAATTGCGCTACAACAAGAAAAATGGAAATAAATTGATTATGACATCGTCTATGAGAAAGTGTCGGAGCGAAAGTGTCGTCGAGATAGCACTCTCGTAAGCTAGTAAAATAATTAAACTATTAGTAATAAAAATAGGCACTTTGCTGTTGCTACAGCTTGATTGGCGCTAAGAGGAAACAATTTATTTATAATATAAATTGAAAGTATAAAATGAGAAAAATTGCAGCGCGACAATTTTAGCTATTTAAAATATGAAAGAAAATTTTTAGTAGATTTTAATAATTTATATGAATTTTTCTTGCATTAAAATTTTAATATATCCAACGAATTTCTATTTTTGGCGCTTTTCATGCTTTGAAATTGGTCTCGCGTCATTTAATAAACACACTCATTTGTAATGCCACATTTTTTAACACATTTATTGTATGCGTGTGGTTGTGTGTGTGCCTAATCAATTTGGATGCCCGCCCTACAATGAGAAACTCATCAGCGTTTCGTGTTTAGAGAAAAGAGAAATCTACCTAATTTTCGTCTAATCCCAAAGCGTTTGAATACCAAATGCCTAGAAGGCGTTTGATTTGGGCAGCAAGAGCTAGGCTTTAGCCAAACGCTTGAATAAAATTGCCATAAATGTGCTAAACAACGGCGAATTAGATAAGTGATGCTAAAAATGTTTGCAGAAGCATTTAGAAAAAGGTAAGAACTGTAGAGACCCACAAAGATATAATAAAACCCAAATCAAGCGCGAATCAATAAATAAATAGAAAATGAGAACAATTGGTTGGGGGGAGGGGCGCAGTTTTTATAATTATGCATGTGTTTATATGGAAAACTTTTTTATTTGACGATATATCTTTACGAAATTTGGCATACATAATTTTCCAAGGCAACGCTAAAATCTCTAAATAAATTTTTTAAATCGGACTAATATAGCATATAGCTGCCATACAATTACTACTAATTATGTCCTTGTATGGAAAATTTTTTTATTTGATGAGATATCTGCACGAAATTTGGCACGCAGTATTATCCAAGACATTGGTACAATCTCCGTGGAAATTGTTTAGATCGGACTACTATGGCATATAGCTGTCATACAAACTGAACGATCAAAAACAGGGTTTTGTAGGAAAAACTTTTTTACTTCACGAGATATCTGCACGAAATTCGCCACGAAGTATCATCCAAGACAACGGTACAATCTCCGTGAAAATAGTTCAGATCAAGCTATTATAGCATATAGCTTCCATACAAACTGATCAATCAAATACATATTCTTGTATGGAAAATTTTTTTATTTGGGGAGATATTAACACCGCACAAATAATTATCCAAGTCAACGTACAATCTCCATAGAAATTGTTCAAATCGAATCACTATAGCATATAGCTTCCATACAAAGTCATCTAACAAAGTGAAATTTAGGATTATTTTACACCCTTTAATTCCATTTCTCAAATAAGAAATGTACCTGTAAAGGGTATTATAGTTTCAGTAAAGCCGTAGCTAACAGTTTTTTCTTATTTTATAATATTTTTTCCATTTACTTTTCAGTATGTGTGTGTTTATATGTTTGTGTTAGTGTTATTTGTCAAATACTAATTTTAAATATTTTTGTTTTTTTTTTTACTCACCAAACTATCGGCAACATTTTGACTCATTATTTCTGTGCCAGTTGTGGCCAAGTACACGCAGTATATTTATTTTGCTTGCTGTTGTTGTGTTTGTGCGCAAACGCAGCAGCTGAGATTTTCGTTTCCGGAACAACTTGCAACAAACCGAGGAGCTGCTGCCGTCGTCTCGGCCACATTTTGAAAAGCTGCCGCTACTGTTGACCTCAAGCAACACGAATGCAATTAAAAACTGTGTATTTGCAATTATATATGTCTGTGGCTATGTATTGGTGTACTTAGTACGCGTAGCGTGCGCTGGGTTAAGGTTTTTGTTGTTATTGCTGCTGCTGGCTACTATGTAATGGACTTTCTACGCGCTTGTGGCTTCAGCAACAGATTTGGAACACTGCTTTTGCTTTGCTGTTGTTTTTGTTGTATAAAATAACATAACATCACGTGCGAAAAGCTCGTTTATCGAAATATTTGCACTTATTTCCTTTTTAGATATTTTTTTTTGTATTTTTTTATTTTATTTTTTCTTGTATTTGCTTCTGTTTTTATTATTTTCATTCACACACTTTCCACGAAATTTCGCATTCGTTTAGCTATTTTTGCTCGTTTCATTTTCTTCAACACTTTTACAAAACAATCACCATTAGCCGCCACGCTTGTCTATTGCTGTGCACGTTGTTGAAATGTTAAAATGGCTGGCTGCCGCATTGCCTGCTGTTGCCTGGCGAAAATATAATCGTAAATTAGTATGGAATGTTCGCACAATCAGCTAATCGGCAAACTTTTTGATTACAACGTTGATGGCCAATTTGTATGCGCGCATGCGCCACTCACAGTCGCTGTAAATACAACACGATTCAAGCGGTTTTTTCCGTTAGCTATTTCAAGAGCTCACACTCACACATTTACGCATATGGTACACACAATTTTTGTCAAACACTACTTTCTTACCTTTCTATGATTTTGGATCAAGATCTGCATTTAAAAGACTTTTTATCATTTTGGATTAAGATCCGCAGCTAAAAGTGCGATTTTAGTCACATAATTAATGCCTTTAAAAATATTTTCCCATATTCCAATTTTTCAAAAATTATTTTACTCATATTAAATTAAGCACGATTGCGAATATTTGCAGCCGTCAACTTCCATGTGCCGCTAACGCAGACACGCTGCTATTTACCAGCGCAATGTGGCCAACAGCCGAAATGGTCAAAGCTGAAATTCAACAGTGAACGCTTTCCGCATTCTTCGCTTCGCATTGATCGCTTGACGTATTGCGGCAGTCGGCAAACATTGCTATATAAATATACATACGATATGTATGTATATACCATACACATATATATTACGTTATACATTTATATTGCTCTCGGTAACCGACCATCGCGCCGCCGTTCACTGCATAAACGACTTGTCTGCTTTTTCTTCATGGCAATCTCTTTTTTCTTGCAAATTGGCTAACATTTCTCTCATTTTCTTGTCCAAACACTCAAGTAATGACTAAAATTAAAAATTATAGAAAAAGTGCTTAACGACTAACGGTAGTTGCAAAACCAATATTCATGTTTGTTATGATTTTACCATAATTGTTACGCTCGAAACTCGAATGCGTACATTAGGATGGTACGTCTTTTACGGAAAAGTGAAAAATATAGCATAACTGAAATTTACACAGCAACTTGTATTTTGTGATTTTATAGGAAAAATTATATTTATGCTATATAAAATTAACGGAAATAGCAAGAAGAAACGTTAACTACGGTTGCACCGAAGCTAGTATACTCTTAAATAAAGCAGTTTTCTTACAAAACTTGATTTTTATGGGTCTGTTTGTGTGGTGATATATGATATAGTGGTCCGATCTGTGCAATAACTTCGGAGATTATATCATGGTGTCAAATTTCGTCAGATATATGTCAAATAAAAAAGTTTTCCGTACAAGCATTTGACTTTGATCGTTCAGTTTGCATGACAGCTATATCCTAAAATGGTACGATATCGGCGTTTCTGACAAATAAGAAGCTTGACAATATCTCTTGAACTGAGCGACTATTTAGCGTATATTCAGATGGACGATAATCAGCTGATTATTTATACATCTGTATATATGATAATATATTTAACAGCGTTAAGCGTTATATAGTTAAGTTTTGATCTTAAAATACTTATTTTGAGCAATGACGGTTAATTATTCTAAAACTTTTCGTTCAAAGAGCGTATATTGAAATAACCGAACTCGGACCAGCTTTATAAGTGTCGGGTCAAGTGTTGTTGTAAAGATAATCGCAAATAGTTGTATTTCTAAAGATAATGTGAATCGTCGTAATATATGTTTTAAATAATATTTCGCGAATTAAACGAAAATCTGTCATTTAGTTGAAAATCTCATTTCGAACCACCCTAATAAACTACGGTATGTGCAAGTAAATTGTGAACCACCTTAATACACAGTTTAAATAACTAATATACAACTCTTACTTAAACTGGTGAGACTTTTTTTCGAACCACCCTAATAATTTATAAATATATTGTGAACCGTCTTAATATACAGTTTAAATAATATTTAGCGAATTAAACGAAAGTATGTCACTTAGTTGCAAAACTCATTCTGAACCACCCTAATAAACTACGTTATGTTCATGCATGATACATTGAGAACCACCTTAATACATAGTTTTAATAACTAATTTACAATAAAACGCGTGTCAATATTACTGGTGTATTTTTTTTTCTTTTCGTACCACCCTAGTAAATTACTTTATGCGCATGTACCAACTTATCTGTCTGTCCAGCTGTAGCAGCATGCACAATATTTGTTAACGAAATTGTAAAAGCATGAAAATCAGATTTTGGGCCACAAATCGAACACTTTCAATTATTTGTTTTATTTTAATAAAAATTAGTTGTAATAACACTAACTTAAGAGAAAGTTTGATTTCGTGGAAAATTTATAATTTACAAGCTTGTAGCAGAGTTTTGAAAGACTGTCAGATATTTATATTTTTTTTTTTGGTCTACTTGGATGTGCAAACACATTTTTAATTATACCGTTATACGCATTTATGCTATAAAACACATATACATATCGTCACCTGAAATGCAAAACTAATCATCAAAAAAATCGAAATTTAGTTTTTTATTCCTTAACATAAAATTCTAACCTCCCATTGTCAGATATAACCAATTTATAACCGTTTCCTAACCGACACTCAAATTTTGGTTCAATATCGTTTTTCCTTCGCTTGTAGACTTTAGGCTACGATATAGTTTTTTTGCCTTGAAACACAACTACTTTCGGAGCACAACTTTTCCAATTGGCAACAACACTCACATACACAACTTAAAACAATGAAATCCGTAAGTTCGGCTCGGGCATAACAAATCGCAAATGGCACGACAATCAATGGAATTCGTCAACAGTTAATCGGCGCACAGTTGTGGCGGCTACCAACGTTGGTGACAATGCCAAAAGACACTGAAAGCTATGCGGCTTTGCAGCAGTCATTGAGAAACGTTGAACTGCTGGCTGATGAGCAGCTGACTAGCAGCAGCGCCGGCCAAAGAGGCGCATAGGAAAAGTCGTTCATAACCATTTTCGGTATATTTCGTGTGAGAATAGATAAAAATAGCTACAAGCTGTCATAGGCTGGCGCAAAATCTTGAAACAAAATCAAATATTTGTGCGGAAGCAGCAGGTGGAGCCGCAGAAGAGCTGAAAGACAGGACAGCGCAAACACTACACACGCATTCGTCCCGCTGATATGTCTTATATGTACATACATACCATATATTTGTATGTATGTACATATGTGTATGTGTGTGTGTGTCGCGTCAACTACCTGTTGAGTTTGTTTATTTTCCTATGCCAGCGGACAACGCTCGAAGAAGTAAACGAAAATGGCTATGAAATGATTTGGCGAGCGCGTTGTGACTTATGGTGCTTGTGAAAAAGCGCAGCTCTGGCTCTACACAGAGCGCAGGCGAAAGGCATGTCAAACATACAGAAAATGTCTGGGAAAATTAAATATGAAAGTGAAGTAAATTAAAGAGCCGGACTAGCCGATTGAACAAAAAAGTGCGCTAGCAAACTATTTGGCGTGCACTGAGCAAATTGGAGCCGTATACTAACAATATACATACATGCATACATATCAGCATAGTACTTGTATACCTAAATATCAACTGACAGTGTGTACGCGTTGGTATGTTACATGCATAGTCATTGTGTAGATTGCTTAGAGCGCCGTAAACATAACGTTATGCCATTACTTTTACGATATTACGTTTCACCAGCGCCAACACGAGTGCAACGGAGAGTTCCGGCAGCACGGTTCATTGACGAGCCGCCTGCAAACACACAGCCATACAGACGCTTGCTCTTTTAGTTAAAGCGGAGCGCGTTCAGCAGCGGTTAGGAGAGCGGCAGCGTGAGTAAGAGTTCGCAGAGATGTTGTGCTCCATTGGCAGCGGTGTGTTTGCGCTAAGATCTTTTTTACGTTAGAGCAACTATTAAGCCAATAACTTGAAACAACACAGAACAGCTGAGGCTGCTTTTTTGATCTTTTTAAGGCTGCGGCTGAATGCCCTTCACATGTTTTTTTTTACTGAAAAAATGGTATAAAATGTATTTTCACTTAATTTTGATCGTTCAGTTTGTATGGCAGCTACATATATGCTATAGAGGTCCGATAGCGGTAAATCCGCCAAATAAATAGCTTCCTGGCGAGGAAAGAACGTATGCAAAATTTCAGATTTATATCTCTAAAACTGAGGGACTAGTTCGCGTAGTTACAGACAGACGGAGTCGAGCTCATCATGCTGGACATTTATGGTGTACATTCTAATAAAAGTGTACCCGAAATTTGTACACCCAGTTTGTTTACAGCAGCTGCTAAAGTCGGTACACCTCAGCAGTACGCTGCGATTTCACATTCTGGACGATCTTCGATCTCTTCGACTGAAGAAAATATTAAAAGTAAAGAAAGGGTGCCTGAAATCGTCAGGATTCTGCTAGAGAGATGGCAAGTGAGCACAACAACTCTCGCGAGTCCGTTCGAATGATTTTGGTGAATATTTTGAGTATGAAGCGCGTTCTTGCTCGTACTGATCTCGATAAAGATATATTTTTTTTTCAAAAAGACATGCTTTCGTGCGAATTTCGATCCCACATTCATGGAGAGCATTATAAATGCCGACGAAACGTGGATTTATGACTTTGACATGCAAATAAGTCAACAATCATCGGAATAGTTGGGAAAAAATGAGCTGAAACCAAAAAAAACTACGCCACAGCTGCTCAAAAATCAGTGTGATGCTCAATGTTTTTTCGATATTCGTGGTGTGTTGTTTCATGAATTTGTTCCGAGGGAACAGATGGTTAAGAAGGAGTTCTATTTGGGCGTATTGAAGCGTGAGAACATGCATGTAAAACAGCCGGAATTGTGGAAGAACAATTCATGGATTTAGTACGTCCGTGCTTTTTTTTTTCTTGTTTTCCCAAACTGAAATTGCCGCTCTGTCGATCGAAGAGTTAAAACAATGTTCGCTGAAGATGTTTCGAGAACTGAAAACTGAGTGATCAAGGTCAAGTTCTTTGACATGATATCTTCACGAAATTCGAGATGGATTAATATCTAATTCAACGCCATAATATTTGAAGAAATTTTTTAGATCGGACTACTATAGCATATACATGTAGTTGTCATACAAACTGTTCGTCCAAAAACTAGTTCTTGTACAGAAAATTTTTTTATTTGATAAGATATCTTTATCGAAATTTGGTATGAGTTATTAACTAAAGCAAAGCCATAATATTTGAAGAAATTTTCTAGAACGGACTACTATAGCATATAGCGGCCATACAAGCTGTTCGTTCAAAAACCAGTTTTTGTATAGAAAAATTTTTATTTGACAAGATATCTTCACGAAATTTGGCTCGAGCTATTGTTCACGCAAACTCTATATCCTCTGCAGAAATGGTTCAGATCGGACCACTATAGCATATAGCTGCCATACAAACTGTCTCACAAAAATCTTGTATGACATATTTTGTGTTTGATAAAGGTATTATAGTTACGCTGCAATCGAAGTTAACGTTTTTTCTTGTTAGTACTCTGTACGCTAAAAAGAGTAAGTGGCTTGCTAGCAGAAGCAAAAGCATGATCTCACTAGAACTCTAGCGCTACGAAGTATTAAACTTAAATAAACTTTTTGTGTTGTTGTTGTTGTTGTTGCTGAGTATTCTTATTATTTTTGTATTATTGTTGCTGCTGCTGAGTATTCTTATTATTACTATTCTGTGTTGTCGTTGCTGCTGCTGTGTATTCTTACTCTTTTTGTGTTTTTGTTGCTCCTGCCGAGTATTCTTACTATTCTAACTCTTTTTGTTTGTGTTGTTGTTGTTGTTGTTAGCGTGTTAAGTGAAGCATTATTGTTATTATATGTATGTATTAAGTAGGTGTCTTTTTTATAATTTTATTATTTATTATACTAGCGACTTTCTTGAGCCAGCTCATTGGGGCTCTTCTTGCCGCTTATCGCTGGCGATCGCCTTTTTTATTGCCATTTATGCTTTTGATTTATTTATGCTGTCTTTTTAAAACACACTAGATATACAGGTACTAACACATTATTCTTACACTTTTATTGTTTTAAACTTGGCAGTAACTCAGTAGTTTCACACACACGCGCGCTTTTGCATTTAAATAAGTTTTTTTTCCGACTTGGCTTCGTCATGAAAGTTCTCGCGTCGACTGGAGTTCGTTTACAAATTTTATGCACCACTAATTTGCTGTCGATTTTATTATTGGTATTTGTTGTTTTTGGCATTTCATTACGCTAATATTGTTGTAATTTCACTTCCCTTTGCGTTTTTGATCATACGAGAATCTCGCGGGATTGTGGCGGCCTGCTCTTGGCTCTCTTGCGGGGGCGTGCATCTCAACGACCAGCCAGCAGCTGTTCGACAACTGCAAGCACTGGCTGCCAACAACAAAAAATAACTATAAAACAACAATAATTTTGAATTCTTTGCACTTCATATTCGCACCGCCAAGTTGGCAAAACGACATCACTCGTCACTGCTGCTGGCAGTTGCCGCATATGGCGTGCCTAGCGAGCGTTTTTAACAAACTACAGTGCTTCACACCGCTCGCCACACACCATTCGCACTTTTCCACCGACCAACTGGCAGTTGGCAAATTTTAGACTTCAATTTTAGACTGGAATTTTTGACTAAAAATGTAGACTTAAAATTTTGACTTCAATTTTAGATTCAATTTTTAGACTTTAATTTTTGACTTTTATAATTTGAATTTCGTGCTAAACGTAAGCTCTTGAGCTCGTCTTCGGCGTTGCAACTTCAAAAAAAAATGGTTATATGAAAATACTATTATTTTGCTGCCTAACAGTAAAACACATATTTTGTATTCCAAAAAAAAAAAAAAAAACAAAAAAAACAAAAAAAAAAAATCCTAAAATCGTAAACTACAACAAAGCAATAATGAGTGCGCGACCTGTTACTGGCGTTGCGGCGCACCGTTTGCCTTTGCGCTCGCGTCCGCTGCGTCGCCGTCAACTGGCAACTGGTTTTATCGCACGATCGCACGATTTTCTCCATTTGCTCCGCACGGTTTATGCACTTTTTTATTGTTTTTGTTGTACTATTTTTGTTTTTTGCTTTTCAACTGTGCACTGTATACATTTTCACTTTTAACGTAAGCATTTTTGCAACAAGCCATCAGCGAGTGCCTTGCATTCATAGAAAAATCAGAAAAATTTAATTAGCTAATCGCTAGCTGGCCGACACCTGGCTCCACACACACTTTACCTTTACACAGAAAGCGATATTCTTTGGTGATTTTGTGATATTACTTTTTCTGCAGCGCAAATTCAAAGCTTGGTTGAGCCAACCAATTCTTTGACTCCAAATGGTATACTGCGCCCCGTGTCACACTACTCTTTCACACAAAAAAAAATATTATTACTATTTCGTTTTGTTTCTCTACACTTTGCACACAAATCGGAGCGCCACGGTACACTGCGCGTCGCGTCGTCTTCGCCACCTTTTCACCGTCGCGTCACCCGTCGTTTCGCTGCCGTCCAACATGCGCCAGTTCGTCTGTGAAACCGAACCGCTCGTGGATACCCGTAAAATACAACTGAATTCGGCGCTCAAGCTGGCCTACCAACTAAGCTGTCTAGTTAACTGGGTCCAATTGGTCTGCAAAGGTGGTTGCTTGCAAGAGAGCGAATCGCAGAGAGTTGGCTGGCTGAAGAGCTGGGCAAACTAAGCCGTGATCAAGTGAAGTGATCGTACACAAGCTACTGTGTTCGTTTTTTGGTAATGTCCGTATGTAGGCATGTGTGTATATATGGGTATAAGTATGAAGTTAGTAGCCACGGCGACAAACTGCGCTTAGTGTTTGCAAGTTACTGAGGCACTGGGACTGAGTTATATGAGACTTGGTTAACTTTTGTGCAATTTGCTCTACCGATGATCGGAATACTAACTGGTCACTGTGTTCTGGCGACACAGGCCCGCAGAATGGAGTTGACAGATCGAGAAGACTTGAAAAAATGTATAGAGCAAGACACCAGGGAAATAGTGGAACATCTCTTGCGCACTTGTCACGCATTGGCAAGACTCCGTTGTAAGCATCTGGGATCCCCACGGTAATGATACACTGGAGAAGGTATCGATAGTGAGGCCGCAGAGTCTGTTAAAATTCGAGTCAAGCGCAGGCATCCTAAAGGATGACTGCTCCTCAAAGACCTACTAACAGACTCCATTGAGAATCGCAGAGGACCAAAACTGGTCAAAGCGTGGCTCATTGGCCTAACAGATCACCCTAACCTAATCTAACCTTTGTACAATTTGTTGGTCCTTTGTGTGTTTATGGTAGGGATAGGTAGGTAGGGGTTTGATGGAGATTTTTTTAGCAGTGCTTTGTGCTCTGCAATCAAGATTCAGAAATGATGACACCGTCTGCTCGTCGGTTGCTGTCGAATTTTAGTTGGACACGAAACACGGAACCGTCCCATATAGATAGATAGACAGATAGAAATAGATAGAATATCAAATATGGTCACAAAGGTTCAGCAATCTGAACCATTCTAGGAGCTTACGGGGCGCGATGAAGGTGATGTGATTCCTGTCCACGAAGATGGAGGTGATGTAATCCCTGTCCACGTAGATGCATCCAAAGGCCTTGAGCCTGCTTTTACAAATTGCTGGGGAATCTAAATTGGGGTATTATTGTTCCATATCCTCAGTATGTCGTTCAGCGACCAAGACGCGGCGTGTCACATTACCTACCAAACTATATATTTTTTTACATAAAATTTCTTTCACATAGAACAGAAGGCGCAGCTTGTACAAATAGAATGTTGGTCGGGATAGCCAAAGTTTGCTTTACTTTAACGGTTTTGACTCCGTCTTATATAGAACTGCATGCACCTACCACTCATTGCTTTATTCCAAGAAGAACAAACGTCCTTACCTCCCTAATAAGCTACTCATTTGGCGGAACCGCAGATATCCGACTACCATGTTGTTGTTGTTGTAACGAGTATCTAATCCCCGTTAGGATGGCAAGGATTAGGTAATTGTTGCCGACATCATCCGACGTAAGGACCAATAAACGTGCTGTTCGACCGGGTTGGACCAAAGGGAGAGGGTGTCAGATGAGTGGGGTTGGTGGGGCATGCAAAGATGTGGCCAGTGTCATGCGGAGACTCATTGCACGCAGAACATATATTGGATATATCGGGTTATATTCTGTATAAGTAGGAGTTTAACTTGTTACAGTATCCAGAACGAAGCTGCGCAAGAGTCACTCTCGTTTCTCGCGGCAACTCGAGCTCTTCGTCTGCAAAGGGTGGTGGTTTGACTCCAAGTACGCCATTCACTGGAAAGGAGTCGGTGAAGGTATTGATGGGTCCACTGTGAATGGCGGTCAGTGCTCGCCGGGAGTTAGTTGCGTCCGAAGTCTGGTCGGCGTATTGTCTGATGTCGTCGATGTAGCTGTGGAATGACCTCTTGATGCTTCTGGGGGGCGGTTCCGGTCCAATCAGGTGAATGTAATGATGATTTCTGCGAAAGCTTCTTAACTAGGAGCATACGGGCCACACTATGCAGGTGCTCGATAGGAGGCATCAAGAGGGATTCTGTCATAGTCCGGAGTGCAGTATTCTGACAAGTCTGGAGCTTCCTCGTCTGCGTTTCACTGCATCATACTGTTATACAGCTGTCATACAAACTGAACGATCAAGGTCAAGTTCTTGTATGGGAAACTTAACCTCTGTATTCCAAGACTTTAACACTTTATAATCTTAATAATCTCTTCCTGTACTAATTTCAATAGTTTAGTTTATTTTAAATAGATAATTTAACGCATTGGAAATTTTTTTTATATGTAAATACATATACATATATGTATACAACTAGCAATAGATATCAATTATAAACATACTACTTATCCTTCTTTTTCTTAGACTTCTTCGGTCGTTTCTCTTTAGATTTTTTCTTCGATTTCTTATGACTTTTACTCTTTTTGCTTTTCTTTTTACGCGCATTGCGTTCGCTTTTATAGCTTGCATCATCCTCATCGCTGCTGCTGCTGCTGCTTGAACTGCGTGTTGTGGTTTTCAAAATCTTGCGCACCTTCTTCTCCACCCAGCCTTCGTTATCAAGTTGTCTGCTATTCTTGGCGCGCTGTACCAGGAACCGGATCATCTTTTCCTCAACCACTTTGTTCATTTGGTCCACAGCGTTGTCAGACGCTTGAGGACGTACGTGTTGTGGCAATTGTGGGCCATAGGCATCTGTCACCACACCCGATGAAGTGCTCGGTAGTTCGAAAGTTACAGCTGTAGCTCCTAAAGCATTGCCCGAACCTTGCAGACGCACGCTTTTCGACTTGCCTTCAGGTGACATTAATGTTGTGCTATTATTTTCTCCTTTTGAAGACTGGATCGTTGTTGATTCCTCGTTTGATGATAATTTTGTTGACACCGTTGAGGCAGAATTCACTGACGTCTTCGAAGATATGCTTGTAGGTCGTTTAAATTCAATTCTGTTGTTATTAACCGGTTTCGCAGCGGCAGGTATCAGACCCATACCAGAAACCATAACGGTGGGTGACGATTTCTCTTCCATGTCAATGGATTCCATAGAGTTGCAATCTGTCTTTTCCGGTGTTTTCTCGCGTCCTTTCTTAGAAAGCAACGCACTAAAGATTCCACGTGGCGGCGATGTGTTACGCAGTAAGTTTACTTGTTCGGCTTTCTTTACCGCGCAAGCGTCTGTATTGTCACCTTCTCTGCTGATCACAGTCACTTCGTATTGTTCAACGCCTTCTTCGTCGCTGCTATCATCAAAAATTGCTTTGTAGAGCTCCAACTTCTCATAAGATGGTTTCGAAATTGATTCTGCCGAAAGTTTTTCCAAATCGGTCTTGGCTGTATGGCGACCCACCTTCGGACCGTCATCTTTAGAGCGTTTTGAGCCCGCATGCGCACTTTTTAATTGATCTACAACAACTATAGACGTGTCGGAAAGCGAAGAGCTTGGACTGCACGAGGTCATAGTCGAAACAGTGCAAGTCGTAACCGAAGTTGCAGATTTTGTGTCATTTGTTTCTTCCTTATCCGTTCCGCACTTTGTGTGCTTTAGGATTGGTTTTATCTCGGGTATTTTCATAGGCACGATGACTGGCGTTTTGAAATCCGACTTTTTATGTAAGCAATCTTCTAGATAATCGAAAACGGACATCTTTGAAGAACTGGTAGGACGCTTCTCTTCCTCCATGTGTCCACCGAAGGGTTCAGCAATATTATACCGTTTGCATAGTAAAGAGTGTGGTTTCCACATTGATCGTGAACGCTCAACGGTAATTTTCTTCGGACTGCTAAGAATGATTTCAGAAGTTGCGGATGACTTTTGCTCTACTTGAAGACTAGATTCCGAGACAAAACTGCAATACAAAAAAATTAATAAATGAAAGGAAATTCGCTCATATTTCTATAGTGAGAGTTATAATATTATTAAAATGTACTAACCGTTGTGACATCAGCCCATCTAGCGGTCTAAAGATTTTGCTAGCCTGCATAAACTCCTTCTTTTCCATTTCTCGATCCCAGGCGTTCAAATGCACCGGTTGTATTTTGTTCAAGAAACACGTAATCTCCTCCTCTGTTTTCACTTCGGCCAAAAGAAACTCCTCATAACGCCGCTGTTTTTGTTCATCATGCACAAAGGGCTTGAACATGCTTGTCAAGGAATCATCTTTTGATTTGCTGTACGCTTCCTTAACCATGCCTGCGAATTCACTGCTATTCACGGAAGAGATCTCTCTATCAATGTCACTAGCGCGTGTGAAGCGATCATTTTGTTCCAAAGACCCCCAAATGGAATTTGCTTTGTCAGTCATTTTGTCGTAGCCACCTGCCACACGGGTAGATTTTGTATCTTGCAGAGCAGGTTGTAAGTCAGGATTAGCCTTGCTTTGTCTTTGGTTGTTTGCTTGCTCTGCTCGCGAGTGTGTGCTAGTAGTTGGCTGTTCTTCTATTTGACGCTCCTCACCCAGTAGTTCAGCGCGTTCATCGGGATTTAATCTATTTTTAGCATGTTCCACTTTTTTGAAATATGATTCCAGCTCTTCAGCCCTTTTTGCGTCTATGGGCTGGAAACGACTTTTTCGTTCGGCCCAATTGCGTGGCGTAAAGTTAGCTGGAACCACTATATTTTCGGGATTTTTTGAACGTAACGGATTCTTACATGCCGAAAATCCATCAACAACAAGTTGATCCTGTTCTATTATGACTTTCTTTTTTTGCGGCTTTCGGTCCTCTAAGGAGAAATCGTAACGAGACATATCATCCCTCGCATATATGTCCTCATCTTCGTCCTCTAATGCACCGACGCCAAATGCTTGTCCTTTAAATGATATTTTCTTATTGTTTTTACCTACTGCTTCCAAAGCAGGTTCAAACAAATTTATGTGTCTATCGCTTGCTACTACGCCTTGAGCGTTAGAAAGTACGGGATCTCGACTCAAGCTACCGCGGTAGCCCAAACCAAAGCGATCTTTTTTTGCTAAACACACATAGGGTTCGTAATCGTCAGGTGCAAATGTAATTTTATCAGTTTCTTCATCTGAACTTTCAGTCTCGCCACCAGCATCATCGGAATGCTCTGGAGACTTTGTTGCGCTTGCATTCGGTTGGTATCCATACTGCTGCATTACGTACATTTCACGTTGGTTTCTACTACGTGCTGATTTCTTTTCTTTACGTGTTTGCCGTGGTCCAATACCTTGGCCTGGACGCCAACCCATGCTTTTTAAAATGCGCTCACTAATTTTGACATTATTTGGCACAATCAGTTGTTCTAGTACGGGCTTTCCTGGTATCGGTCCACTATGAGTTGTCATCAATTTACGCTTACGATTTAACTCTGGTTCAAATGACGTATATTCCGCTCGTGTTTGCAGACGTTGTGGCGCAATACCGAATTCCCCACGATCTTCATCGTCCATAAAATCATCAGGGCGTTGCTGTTGACGTTGTGCAGCTTTTTCGCTGCGTGAGCTTTTAAATGTTGCCGGCGTCCAACCTTCCTGTGAGCCCACAGTATTCCAGTAGCCAGCGCTAAACCCGCCGGTAAAAGCACCATGGAAACGGCGTTTGCCATTCTCGTCAGTCACAATTTGATCTTCCACACGAATTGGTTTCTTCGAGGGTACGGAATCTTAAATGAAATAAAAACGTTTAAAAACATAAAGTACTATGCGCTGACTGCGGGATTACCTTCATCAAGTGCTGGCAAAGTCGTGCCAAAGCGGTGAAGACCAGCCTCGTCATACATTTTCCTTTTTTGGCCGATATAAGTTTACAGCGAATTCAATGAAAGTCATCCGATTTCACATCACTTTGAATACACTGATCCTAAAATTATTTTATTCAATTCATCGGATATCATAAAAACCACTAACAAATCGTTCGCTAATAAATACGATCAAATGTGGACAGCTGTTAACACTGCTTCTTACTAATGCAAGTTCACGTTCACAGTGGTGTAGTGGCGATTGTTTATTATAATTAATTTTTTTTTTTATATTGCACGGTCAATTTTAAATTTGGATAATTGAAATTTTTACGCTTTTCTTGAAATTGTTTATTTATTTTGTAAATTATGCCTGACATGTGGAAGGGGGGGGTAATTAGCCAAACCAATAACAGCCGTTATATATTTTTTATTGAAATACCAAAATAGTTGGAATTAATGATACACAATTTCTAAATGTTCAATTGTCAGTAAGTCTATTTATTTATTTACTGACAGGCACACTATTGTGAACTAGTGCATTTAAATAACGAATACTTTATCCGGATTCAGTGCAATTCCCATTCAAATTTTTCAAAACCAAAAATTGTATGAAGGAAAAGGATTTTAAAAAAAAATATTACTATATTGCTTTAATTTTATTTTTCATACAAATGTTTAAAGTGTGTTATGCATACATATCTATCTAGTATGTAAGTATATTTAAAAGTTTATAAAATGTCAAAAGTACAACCAATACTAATTTTTGTTTGGTTCTATATCAATTTCATTTCCTTTTCCTTCAATTTGTGTATCACCGTTATTTTCGTTGCTTGTTGTCTCTTTGCTTTCCCCTTCATCAACTGATTGGGACGCGCGTTCAAATAACATTACTAGTTCGGTGTGTGTAGTATGTGGGAACATATCTACTGCAATGGCGGTTTTGGGAAAGAAGGGATCCCCCTTATATTGTTTTGACTCAGGTCGGCCCAGTTCAATCCAATTACGCTGTGCATGCGCTGGATTACAAGATATGTACACCAAACGTTTTATTGCCGTAGCGGCACGTATTGCAGCAATGGATCTATTATCTAGGAAATATGTAATCTTATTTGTTAGTTTGTAAATTGTTATACAAACACTTACGTAGTCCAGCTCTCGGTGGATCCACCACAGCAATCAGATCCAGCGGCGCTCCAGGTGCATTACCGTAAACAACTTCTCGCACCATCGATTGTATGTAATCATCAGCGTTACCAGCAAAAAACTTACAATTTTCAATTGAGTTAGCCGCAGCATTGAATTCGGCATCCTTAATTGCATCTGGTACAATTTCTACACCAAGTACGTGTTTGCAATGTTTGGCGAAGGCTAACGCTATCGTGCCAGTACCACAACAAATATCTAACACCGTGGAATGTGGTTGAGGTGCGGCCAATTCGATAGCTTTATCATAGAGTACTTCGGCACCCTGCGTATTTATTTGAAAGAAAGCCAGCGGGCTTATTTTAAAAGATAGATTGTGTATTGTATCAGTGTTGTGAGTGCTACCAGAAATATGTTCTATAGGTGAGACCACTTGACCGGCTTCACGATGCTTCACATCTTGATAATACAACGATGTACATTTGAAACCATTTACTGCATCGGTACATATTTCATAATATTCCCTTAAATTCTGTTTCAAATCTTCTAATTCAGTATCCTTTAAATTGGAAGAATAAACACCGACAACCAGCATTATCTCTCCCGTATGAGCAGATGTACGTACCATCAACTGTCGGATATGACCCGAATTATCCTCTGGATTAAAAGGCAAAAAGTTTGAATCTCTTATAAACTGCTGAAAACTTTCTGCTGCCCATTTAGCCGAGTCGGGTATATGTGGTAAGTCTTGAATTTCTGAAACCTCTACGGACCCGTCAGCATAACTGCCCAAACGGAAGCCGACTACAACTTCACCCAAGGCATTTTTGCCAACAGTAAACTCATTTTTGTTGCGGTATCCATCGATTTGTGGAGACGCCTTAACACCAGCGAATTTGAACTCGTTCAGTTGTTTCTTGGCAGCATGGTTCGTGTTGCGTAATTTGTTTGTGAATTTTTTCAAAAGCTCCTCCATTTCACTACTCTTTTTTTGTAGCTGTTCGTCATACGGAAAGGCAGCGTAGGGGCATATCGCATCAGCAGCAGTACGTTGTCGTTTTGGTTTGCTCTCTTTCTCCTCCCGCTGTGCGTCTTCGTTTCGGCGCTTCTGTAATGGATCTGCAGACGCTTTTGCAGCCTATTAAAAAATTGCATACGTATTTAAAAATGCATCAGTTTATCATAATTTCAAACTTACAGCAGCTTGCAATACTTTTCCTTTCCATTTATAACCATTAAGCGTTTCAATCGCTCGTTGTTGGTCCTCTTCACTACGAAAACACACAAATGCGAACTCTTTACGAAGCGGCGATTTAATTTTAGTCATATTGAGATTTAGTTTGGACTTTAAAAGCTTCTTAAACTCCTAAGTACGACAGAAATTATGTTACTTTTACTTAAAAAAATATTACCAGACGCGCTTACCCCTATGCCGAAATAACCCAAATTCCGTACTTCAATCTTGTAAATCTCGGATGTAAATTCATTTCGTTTTAAGTAATTAAACTCGTCATTTGTAACATTAGCTGACTTCTCATCATTCGGAGTTTCATCAACAATTGCTTCATCCACAATTTTTTTAACCGTACCCCCTTTCTCATTCTCATCTTTTGCGTCGGGAATTTGTTCGCAATTTTCGTTAGTCACTTCGCTCATGGTATTTATATTGAATTTCGAGCTCAAGCGTTTAAATTTATTAGAATTTATTTATTATCAATTACCGGCTGATGTTTATTCTTTGAACATGTGGTAAATGTTACACCTTCTTTTCAAAAGTAGCCAGTCACAATAATGTTTCCAACAAAATAATATCTTATGCGACTGCAATGGAATTTAATTCTAATAAAAAAATTATAAATAATATAGTTTGTTTAAACGAGTACCTCTTAGGTACATACAAAGGCAATTTAAAAAGCAGATCTATTGAATTATTATGCTCTTCGACTTCTTGACAAGAATTGGTTGGGTTCATGATAATTAAACAATTTGCTGGATATGGCAAGCTGTTTTAAAACTGAGCAAGCAAAATTATTGTCAAAACCGGCTGTGTGGAAGCGATTTGCGAAATTCAGGCAGTTAAGGAGTTAAATATCTTAGATTTTCACTGTTTATAGAGGCGTAAATAAGTTATTAACTGATTTATACCAAAAAAATATGTCGCTGATGCCGGGACCATTAGGACAGGGACCTTTGCTACAGGTGAGTTGCGTTGAATACATCAAGCGAATAGTCGATTAACTGGACGTCAATGTTTCTTTGTCGTACACCACCCTTTGTCCGTTGTTTTCGCTCACCCACAAAAGAATGCTATCGAGCCGATGCAAGTAGACGCGCCCATAGAGGACAATGATAATAACGAGGAGCACCAGCTTATTGTTGAGAACCCATCTCTTGATCTCGAAGTATATGCTAATTCTTTCACGGGCTTGGCAACTTTATATCGCTTAAAATTTGTTGCTGATGTGTGCCCAACATTGCGTTTGGAAGCCCTGAAAATGGCTATAAAACATGTAATGACAACTTATAACGTTAACATGTATCAATCACTGCACAAAAAGCTCTTAGAGTTAAATGCCGGTGCAGCTAGTAGTGGTTCGGGACAGGCTGGTGCTGCCGGCCTACCCGATGTAGCCGCCCAATCTGGTACGTCTGCCGGTGGCGGAGCTGGCGCAGATGCACTGGACTTGCCAGCTTACGACAGCAATTGGGTCGAAACGAAGGGTAAACAAGCTGCATTCAATTTGGAGAAATTAGACTCGGATTTAAAGAATTATAAATCAAATTCTATCAAAGAAAGTATACGACGTGGTCATGATGATTTGGGCGATCACTACTTAAGCTGTGGCGATCTGACCAACGCTTTGAAATGTTATTCACGCGCACGCGACTATTGCACTAGCGGCAAACATGTTATCAATATGTGTCTGAATGTTATCAAGGTGTCGTTGTACTTACAAAACTGGGCACATGTGCTTAGTTATGTAAATAAAGCAGAGAGCACTCCTGATTTTATGGAAGGTTCTAAAGAAGCCAATTTGGTATGTAAATAATGTGTTTTATATCTAAGTACATACAATATTCAATAATCGTGATTCACAGTCGGTTGCCACACGTCTCAAATGCGCAGCGGGACTCGCTGAACTACAAACTAAAAAATATAAATCAGCGGCTAAAAAATTTTTGCAAGCCAGCTTCGATCACTGCGAATTCCCTGAGATGCTGTCACAAAACAATGTTGCTATGTATGGTGGACTTTGTGCACTAGCCACCTTCGATCGTCAAGAATTGCAGAAAAATGTAATATCGTCAAGCTCGTTTAAGCTGTTTTTGGAATTGGAACCACAGCTACGCGACATAATATTCAAATTCTACGAATCCAAATACGCATCCTGCCTAAAGTTACTTGATGAGATTCGCGACAATTTGTTGCTAGACATGTACATAGCTCCGCATGTGAATACGCTCTACACAAAGATACGGAATCGTGCGCTAATACAATATTTTAGTCCTTATCTATCGGCTGATATGCGGAAAATGGCAACTGCCTTCAATCGCAGTGTGCCAGCTTTGGAGAACGAAGTTATGCAATTGATACTGGATGGTCAAATTCAAGCGCGTATCGATTCACAAAACAAAATACTATGCGCCAAAGAGGCAGATCAGCGTAACAACACATTTGAGCGTGCTATAAGTATGGGTAGAGAATATCAAAGACGTCTGCGTATGTCCATTTTGCGTGCCGCAATGCTCAAAAGTCACATTCAAGTCAAGGTAACTACTACACAACGTTTTCGGCTTTTGTAAATATTTCATATATTCTTGTTTAGAATGTACCACGTGACTCTGGAAATCACGGCACCGACTTTTGTGTCTCCGCTGGTTCGAGCACTACCGCCGCCGTCAGGAACTGAATTTATTACTAGGATTCAGATAATTATATTTGGACACAACTGATATATTAATAAATTTAGCATTTCATTCATTAAAACATGTACAAAATATTTGCAAAAAATTGTCACACTATTTTTCGGCATACATATTTCGGTCCATAAATGCATAAACATAATTCCCTAAAACAAACGCAACTTTAAATTTAGTAGTTACTGGTTTTTGAAAGTTTTATTATTACTCTTCACATATGTATATTTATGTCCACAAAAGTTGATATTACACATTTTGAAATGCATACGTATTATTATTATCCTGGTTATTAACTGTGTTAACGTCTCCTATCCCTCGATCTGCTACGGTTCCATCGGTCATTCTTTGAACGTTGACTATCTCTGTCTTTAGAACGACTACGATATCGGTGATCTCTGGATTGACGTCGTTCTCTGTGACTTTTTTTAGGCTCTCTGGAGCGACTCTGCTCCCTACGTATATGTACGTTACGGCTAGACTGCCTGTCTTCATTGTACAGATATGCCTTTTCTCTGTCTTTTTCCAAAGATGATTTGAAGTCTTTCCTTCGTTCATCGCGTGATTGACTGCGTCGTCCTTTCCGTAAGTCTTTCGAGCCTTCATCAGTTTCCGAATCAGAACTGGATGAACTACTGGAAGACTGCGAATCATCAGTTGACTGACTATGCCTGCTTTTTTTCTTATCCATTTTTGGCTTCTTCTTTTCTTTTTCTTTTTTAACTTCGTTCCCACTTTCATCTGTATAATTCCCACTGCTGCTGCTCGACTTCTTTGAATGCTTTTTCTTTGTTTTCTTTTCATTTTTACTTGTATGAGACTTTTCTTTTTTTAACTTTCGCTTTTCACTTTTCTTCTTTAATTTTTCAATCTTTTCCAGCTTTTTTAATAACACCAGTTTCTGTTCCTTGCTCAACGACTTTAGAAACGCTAATTCAGTGTTCCCTTTGTCCATACCCGTTTTCATTTCACTCTCCTCGTCATCACTTGGCACCAATCTGTGTTGTTGATGAACTTGTTTGATATTCTGCAGTTCCAATGCGGATTTTTTCATTACCAAACCATCTTCTTTCATCTGCTCTTCCAGCACATTTTTGGCCATCATCTCACTGGCTTCTGCTTCAGAATGAAGTTTACGCGCTTCGCTCATAGAAATGCTATACATACTACACTCTTTATCGGTATTGATGTGACCCCATTTGTGACACTTTATGCAACGTACATTGCGCACTTGTATGCCAAATGGCTGATCGCGAATTTCCGTGTCACCTTTGCAATATGATTCGCGTGGCGCATTAAACTTGCGCTGCCACTCAAACTTGTACTCCGGTTCAGTGGCGTCCTTTTCGCGTTCTTTGCGCACACCAGGCGGCGGCTCGTACATGAAATTCACGCTTAGCTTATCTTTGCTGTCCTTGCTTAGCATAGCTTTGTTTTCATGTAAATTTTGCTCCTTCTCATACTGTGTACGGAGTTCCTCCTGTTTCTTCTTGTAAGCCTCCGCTTGCTGTTCGGCCATCCATACCTATAAAACAATATTATATATATAATAGTTTACAAATTAATATAAAATTAAAAATTAGTTAATATAAAAAATATAAAAATGCAAAGCAGTATTGTTTAGAAATTGGCGTATGTCTTACCCGTTTTAGATTGTCTCTAGAAGCTGGGTGAAAGAACTTCTTGCACATGTAATTGTTAAAACCTTTACCCATTTTACTGCTACCGAATGATTTTCACCACTTTTAACGCAAATAAAAATATATTTAGTTTTGTTTTGTGCTGAAATTAATTGATATCTGCTAAAGTTAATGCGTTTATATAGTACACAAAAGCCATGACACCAGCTGTTTACAGCTGTCAGAACAGCAATGCTGCCAAAGCAGTGTAGAGAATGGCAACACCAAAATAAAGCCAAACTGTGTTGGGCAATGTGCTGTTTTATAACGGATGTTAATTAAAATTACAAAAAAAGCGTTTGACTTTTCTAATATTTCACAATTTATCTTATGAAATCTTATCAAAATCAAGTTCGGTTTAAATGCAAGTAAAAATATTTACATATGCGTACATATATACATACATACCTACATTGTATTTCCACATATAAATTTACAATTTTTAAATAACATTTTATAAAAATATATATAACATAAACAACAACAAATTAATTTTATTGCACAACGAATTTAAACTGTTGAGGAACAGAGCGGCATCTGACGGCAACGACGACAATGTCTTTCTTCGCTTGATTCAAAGCTCTAACACAGCTCTGACTGTGGCACAAATCTTATTGTTAACATATAATCCATTAACCGATTTTTTAATAGAAATAAAAAATGCCGCTGCGACTTATATTTTTCATTATTCCATATTATTTGAATTTGTCAAAATGCATCCTGTAAAAATTGAGATGTGAGAATACTTAAAAGCACCAACACAATAGACAAATTAACAGATTTTTATAGTAAATTTGTATCGGTAAAGTCAGTGTTGTTTGCGGTATGTGCATAGGTGTGTGTGCTGTTGTGTGAGTTTTGTTTAAATGTTTGGTAGCGCTGCTCGTTGGTACTATGGCGTGTGTGATGCGTCGTGGTTGGCGCTTGCCCCTTAGCTGATCGGTACCTTGCATCGTTTGTAGCTCTTCGGTGGATACAACAATAGGCACAGCATTTGCCACTTGCGTTGTACTATGAGGCGCGGTCGGCTTTTGTAGCGCATATTTTTGCATTTCCAAATATTTCTGCCAGATCTGCGTGATGTGGTCACCTTCTTGGTTAAAGTCTTGAAATTGCAATTTTACATTGCCCTCATTCACATATACCTGACGTGTCCGCTGAAAGTGATTATCTTGAATGATTACATTCCGAAAGCAGAAAAGACCACCAGCTGCAGCAAAGCCGTCGGGCACATTGTTGGCCATTTCCCCGTCCATATCAGTATTAACAGCTTCCGTATGATTGCAGGTAACAGCTACGCCACCTACGGCATTACCAACTGCGTTGCTGTTCAAAGTATGCAGCACGCCATTCGTGGCTGTTTTGTGGCACTCCTGCGGCATTTGCTTGTTGTCAACGTTGGCCAGCAGGCGCATGGCACTAGTTGGTGCGGTATTGCTTCTGTACTTATGCGCGCCCAATATAAAGTTCGTCTGTTCCAGTTGCTTCACTTGTTGTACCAATTTGGCGTTCTCCTTCTCCAAGAAGTCGATTTGCAGTGTGAGTTGCATATGCTGTGTATGCAGTTCCTCCATGTTAGTTGGCTCCAGAGGTCTACTGCTCGGCAGCTTCATTAGTTTGAAGCGCGCATTCACCTGTTGGGCGACGTAATTTTCGGCGTACGTTGTCACCTTGGCCAGCGCGTAAATGCATGCGAAAATGGCCAGAAAATTCAAATAAATATCATAATTCTCAAAACAGGCTTTCCCACGCAGCGTGTCTTCGTAGGCGTTATCTGAAAGCGTATTAGACAATAGTAAAATCTGGCTATAAACTGGCTGGGTGCTTACTCATGTGGACCTCAATGGTCATTGGGTCTTCGCGTTGCTGTTCGATTTGTTTGAAATAGCAGAGTATGATCCACGTGGTGACCGCCAGCGATATCAGAAATAGAAAATTAATTGAGGAAAACATTTTGACGTCTTTGGAATTTTGATCAGAAATAAAAAGTTTTCAGCAATACAAATATAAATTTGTTTGAGTTTAAACGTTTTTACACAAATTTTTCCAGCGTTTAATTTGTAACTGACAGCATGTGTCAAAACCTGACGTCAAAACTTTTGACAACAAAAACGAAGAAAACCGCTAGAAGCCGACAAGTGCCGACTAGCGGCAAGTGGACGCATCATTCTTTTAAAATTTTAAAATAGGTATTTTATTTATTTAAGAAGTCAACAATTATTTACTAATAATTTGCTATGTGACTGTCTAACAGAAGAGCCCGAAGCGACTCGAGCGATATTTGTAACGGATTAAAATAGAGTTTCCGCTTCTCCGGCGCGTAAATAATTGAATATTTGTCACTTGTCATCCGTCACTCGTCTTGCCGAAAGTGCGCGATGTCATCATAACCGCGATAACCCAGTTTGTAACCAGCCACTGCGTGTCCAAAGCGCACCGCCGCTTGCAAACTTTTTTGGAGCACTTGCAATGCATATATAACAGCAGCGCAGAAGGTATCACCAGCGCCAAGCGAGTCCACAATTTCGCCGACCGGCTTCGATGGTATGAATGCATAATTGCCCAGCGCATCTACGCAACCGGCGCCCTCTGCACCCCACGGACATATAATAGCCGGCTTCGTGTCACCCAACTCTTGTTGTGGCTCGAGCCTGTCATATAAACCCATTACAGCGGCCGCCGGTTCCCGCCAACCCAAGTGTAGTGCCAAATCTTTGCCCAGAAACACAAAATCAGCCGCCTCGCCCAGCTCAAGTATATCATCTTTCATTTTCTCCAAATCGACGGATATGCGTATGCGTTCTTTTGGCTTGCGCAACTCTCTATTATGGTTACGTATGTCACGTATAAACTGCAGCACCGACGCATTATTGCGACCTTCGAAATGTACCCAGCCATAGCTGTTTAAGTCAAGCCGCGTGCCATGTTCATACTCCAGCGTTGGAAATCCGGGGTTTGAGTGTATGATTGTGCGCGAACCGGTCGCTTTGTTGAGTATGACCGAAGAGAATGGCGGATCCAAATCGGTGCTTGGACAATTCTCGATAATAATGTTACGCTTGCGGCAGTCTTCGTACAGGAAAGCAAAGGCAGGCGAAGCGCTCAACATGCCAAGAAACTCAACCTGTGGCGCGCTTAGTTGCCGCAGCACAGTGCAATTATTGGAAGCATTGCCGCCGCGTTGCCAATAGCCGGCTAGACAGCGCTTGTCGGTGTCCTCTACGGGATATTGCTCCACCAAATGTATGACGTCCAGTACACACATGCCCACACAGAGTATGCGCCGCTGTTGCGATGACGTTGCTGTTGTGTTGCTCATGATCTCAGCTACTGCTTCAAGCGCCACTTGACTTTTGACTGCAAGCTTTTCTTTTTACAAACTTCACGTCTCACTGCGTCTTGTTCACTAGCGCCGGGCTCGGCTTTTGTCTTTTCTCACTGTAATATTTGCAAACTTCAAATTTCTATGCACGCAATCGTAATCCTATTTTTGTTTTCTATTGAATTGAAATCTTATCAAAAATTTGTTTGCGTTGTGGTCTCTCGAACAGCTGTTTTCTACTGGCTTCTCAAATTTCAACTAATCGCTCACCTAATGCTTGCTGTTCTTTATTACGTGCACAACACGTCAATCGTAACGCTCTCTTTGTTAGACTCCAGCGGATCGTCCATAGTCAGAGCTTCTTGGAGATAAATGTGCGCTCAATCAGCGCATGGAGAACGTACGTCGAGAGAGCACTTTAACCAAATCTATTGATTAATTAATTAGTTTGCTGTTTGTAGTTGCCATAAGTAACGGAATTGACTACTCTCATTTGCAACAAATTTCAATTGCTTGTGGTCGATCAGTTTGTACGGTAGTACGGTACATATATGCTATAGTAGTGCGATCTGAACAGTTTTTTCGAAGATTGTGCTATTGCTTTGGATAATAGTGGGTGCTGAGTTTCGGGAAGATATCTCTTCAAATAAAAAAGTTTTCCATACAAGGACTTGCTTCCTATCGTTCAATTTGTATGACAGCTATATGCTATGGTGGTCCGATCTGAACAGTTTCTTTTCATATTATACTGTTGGTTTGGATAATAGTTCATACTAAATTTCGGGAAGATATCTCTTCAAATAAAAAAGTTTTCCATACAAGGACTTGCTTCCTATCGTTCAATTTGTATGACAGCTATATGCTATAGTGGTGCGATAACGGCGTTTCCAACAAACAAGCAGTAGCTGGATGAGGAACGGCCGTTTGCAAAATTTCAGAGCGATAACTCAAAAACTGAGCGACTAATTCACGTATATACAGACGGATATGCTTAATTTAATTTCTTTGGGTCTCTGCCGCATACTGCTGCGTATTATAAACTTCGCGGCAAATTTTCTATATCCTGTTCAGGGTATAAAAAAATGCTACTGTCTCACATTTCCGTTTCCTTTTCAAATTTGTTTCACGGCCTGCTGGTCACCCTCTGCGGCATCCACTTTTCACCACACTTGGTAGGTGCCACAATGCTACATGCTAACCGGTTACTCGCACGTCGTGGTGGCGCGTTCTCGTGTGTGCGTCCGCCCACTCCCAACAGGGTGTGCCAAGGCGTACATTTGATGCATGCGCCGGTTCTCCAACAGCTATTTGCGCACAACCCGAGTTGACTAGTCGGCTGGCAAGCTAGCTGCCAGCTCGTTTATTTACTACGTTTGTTGTGCTGTTGTGTTTGTGGTTGCAGCCACGACGGTTAGTGATGAACGCTTGCTTTCGCTCAAGCAGTCAGTTGCTGTCAACGATGCCGTGCTGAAGTGACAATTACCGTAACGTGCGGACGCCAAGTGGCCCCTTCTTAAATAAACGTAGTGTCAACAACACGAAAAATAAAAGTACGAAACACACAGCAAGCGCGTGAGCAAAGACAAGTATGCTGCTGCTGCTGTTGCTGCTTGCTGGTGGAAGAGTCTGTGCTCACAGCCAGCGCAGTGGACAGTTGTAAAGAGACTCGCGCGACGATGTGACGTGTATTTTCCGTTTGTCGTGCTTGTTGCGTTCCGTATGAGATCCGTGATAAATTAATTTTCATTTCCGTACGTGTGTTGCACTTGCAACTTTTTATACAATTAACGATTTCTTTTTTTTATGTTTTGCATTTTTCGCATTTTTACTTGTTTATAAACACTTTGCGCGCCTACAGAAATTTCAAATTGTAGTAGCTATTGTGACTTGGCGTGTTTAAAAAAATAAATAAATATGCCAATCTGTCAACTCTTTGCAATAACTGACATTTCGACCATTCTTTTTAAATTTGCTTTGTTTGTTTTTTATTTATGCTTTGGCTTTAAAAATTTTAGTGTTTCTTTTTTAAATTCTGCTAACAAAGCAAAGTGAGCAGCGTTGTAGAAATTGTGGTGAGTGCGATATTTGGTGTATAGTGGAATTGATATTTACATAAACACATATAAATTGATATGTATGTATGTATGTTTGTAAAAACGCCCAAAGCGGCAAGAGCAGCTAATGCTGTTTCTAAATAATTTAGGCTTAGCGTGAAATCAAAAATCGTACTAAAAACTGACAAATCAGTTATAGTTAGTGAGTAGTTAGCATACTTTTTAAGTTTTTAACATTTTAGGGACTTAGTGCATGGTGAGTACGCCCGTCTTAGTGGAAGAGCGCTTGCTTGTGCCTACAAATGCGCTCTTCGTGCGGCAGATCTTACAAACGGTTTCCGCCGCGGCGCTCATTCCGCGTATTGTGGTGAAAGAGAGTGGTCGCCTGCCGTTGCCGTTGTCGTTGTCGTCGTGGTGGCACCGTGCCATTTTCATACACAAATACATACGAGTATTTACATGTGTTCGTGCTTGCAAGTGGTCGCGATCTGCTTTGCTACAAGATTTCGTCGTTGATAAAAGCAAAGTTGAAAATATTTACGTATAGTATTTGTGTTTTGGTTTTGATTTGTGAATTTGTTAATTTGTTTTATTTATATTTTATTAATTTACACGCCGTGTTGTTGTGCGTCGCTTTGCTGCTTTTTACAGAATCAATACAAATCAACAAGTGCAGTTTACATGCCAACAACAGTGTGTAACAAAATATGACAACCATGCAGTGCATGTTTGAGCATGTGTGTGCATGTTGTAAAGTTGTTGAAAAGTGAAAAATAATAAGTGAGAATAAATACAACACACACGAGTGCAAACATAGTTATATATTTGGATGTGAGTATGTGCATATACAGTCAGCATATACATAGTCGTGCATATTATTTACCATAATGCAATAAATAAACAAGTGAAAGAAAGTGGAAAACACATGCATAGCTACATACATATACATATATGCATACAAGTATTTGTGTACGGAATTTGACTGCGGCAAATATGCACGTGTTTCGTTTTCGAGCGGCTGCTGAAAGTAAAAAATTCGTTAACATCCTCGGAGTAGTGTGAGTACATGTTTCGTAAATTTACATATGATTTTTTTTGTAATATTTTCCTATGTACCTACATAAGTATGTACATACATACATATGTATGTGCAAACACACGATCATTTTCATTCATTTACAAAACTGCCTATATACTTTCCTTTATATGCACACATTTAAACATACATCTATAAATAAATATATATGTACATATGTAGGCACACATTTAACTTAGTATGTATATTTACTGCTAGGTAGAGCGTAATCCGTGATAATAATCTTTTTCTAGTTGCTGTGTGCATCTCTCGCCTTCTTCTTGTATAGGTGTACTCTGTGAAATTTCGTGCTTTGTTTGCAACTCCGCTCATTTGAGTGCGTACGACAATCAGCGTTCGTTGATAAGCTGTGCCTTTATCTTGGCCAGAGTTGCCCTCCCCTTTGGTTTTTAAGCTGTTCTAGCCATTATTTTTTAATTATAGCAAAACTATCTCGACCAATAAAAATTAGATTACAGGCAAAATGTTTAGTCATTCTTGGAAAAAAAAAATTAAAACCTTGTATTTGGCGTTCGAAAATTCGCGCACTTCGCCTTTTGTGTTGTTAAAGGTATTTGACTTTGAAATTTGTTGGCGCTGAGGTTGATTTTCTTTTGTCTCGGACTAAGGTGACAGTCATAACTTCGAAGTCGTATATAATTTCATCTGTCTTGGAACCAGCATTAATACCAACAACAATGTCAGCCTCGAAATCCAACGCAAAATAACTCTTGCCAACAGGTACTACTTCGGTCTTAGTAGGGTATTGTAAAGAAAAGTCCTCTCGCGGCGAACAAAGACCAAACACTATAAATCACTCATTATCCCCGTCTTGCTATAAGGTGCAGATGCATGGACGATGACAACATCTGATGAGTTCTCTCATTGACAACGGCGAATAACACATTCGATGGAACGATGAGCTGTAAGAGTTATACGACGACATTGACATAGTTCAGTTACATTAAGAAACAGCTGATACGCTGGCTAGGTCATGTCGTCGGAATGGATGAAAACGCTTCAGCTCTAAAAGTATTCGACGCATTACCTGCCGGCGGAAGCAGAGGAAGACCTCCACTCCGTTGGAAAGAGAAAGATCTGGCTGCACTAGGAACCTCCAATTGGTTTAAGATGTGTTTACAACGAAGTGAGAGAAAATCGGTACCCGTAGATGTTTGTAAGGAATTGTTGGAGAAAAATTCTGCAAACTATTGCGGCAGAGCACCTTATAGTAGGGCACTCCGGGCTCGGGTGTAATTGTACCGGAACTTCTCCCTCTTTTTTTCATGGAGTGTTCCTTCATAGAGTGTTTTATTAGTAAAGTTTGATTAAAATTTCGGATGTTTTGGTCGGATTTAAGTTCCTTTGACTTTCATACCGTTCTTTTAAAAACTTAAACTAAACTTTTCTCTTCTTCAACCCTGGCGGCAGTGGTATTGTTATTCCCACTATACTATATGTACGTATGTAATCTAATTTGACTACCTATAACAAGTCAATACATATGTATTTGAAATGTATAGATAATAATATGCATCCATACATACATATGCACATGTTACATACAGTGCATTTTATTCTGATTTCTGCTGTTATTCCACTTGTTTACTACATTTCTCGTTTTGCTTTTGTAACATCTCTAGCATACGATCGTACATCATTCGTGCTCTCAGCGAGCGTCGTTGTTTAGCGTCAACGGAGGAAACTCGCGCTCTTCGGCGTCTCCATCTGCTCTCTGGACTTGTCGTTGACTGGTCCACAGAAAAATATGCGCTCTTCTTTTGCCTTTGTACAAGGGGCGTGCTCTCCTACACACATACGCGCACACACGAGTGTACATTTTTGTAATACGCCAGCGACGACTGATAAAGGTTGTTATTTATAAATCTTTGCCATTTTTTCGTGCCTGTTTTTACATATTCCTATATACATATGTATGTATGTATGTATTTGCTCCAGCGCGCAGTCTTTTTGCTCGTTTATCGCTGGTGAATGCGGCGGCGGTGGTGTCTTTTCCCAACCTTTTGTGTAACACAATGCGCGTCAATTCTTCTACTATACTCTACTTTAATCTACGCTAGTACTTCCAACACCCTTTTGCGTTGTTATAAAAAATTATACATCTGTAGGTACTTATGTTTGTATGTGTGCCTTGCAGATTTGTATGAAAATCTGCTTTACAACTGGAAGTCTTTCTTATCTTCTGCCGGCAAAAGATTTTTGCAAATTTAAATGTCTTCTAAAAATTGCTGATACCTCTGCAGTCCTGCTTAATACGGTTATAATTTGAACACGATGTTGTTACTTGGCGTTTCGGCCCTCGATCTTTGCTCTACACTTGCCGATGATGATTCAACAAGTTGCTGTTATTTCCTGCTCGCTGGGCCTCTTATGATTTTGTAATGTGTTTTTGGGCGTCTCTCAGTTTATGAGATATTCAACTGAAATTTGCATACGTCCGTTTCAGTTCAACAAGCTCGGAGTTGTTGATATCAGGGCACTAAAGCATAGAGCTGCCATACAAACTGAATGACCTAGGGAAACTTTCTTATTATGCCTAGCTCTATGTTAGCTGCAAACTGATCGATGAAAATCCAGTCATTCTATGGAAAACTTTATTGTTGCCCGAAATATCTATACGAAAATTCGAATGAGCCAAATAGTCTCTTCCAAGACGTCAATGGTATCGGGCTTATCTGCGAGACCAAGCCACTTCACAAAAACCCACTAAAAGTAATCTACCTGGAACGCATCCATTCTTAGGGGGATACGACACAAGCCCTCGACGCAAGATAATGCGCTCACCAAAAGTTTCCTTCAATAAACTGATTGTTTCGTTGGTTCTATGTCATGTGGCGTCGAATTGTTGGAACTAAAGCTCGTCTAAGACAACACGAATAATGGCTCTATGGCGTATATCATTGGCTGGAACATTATGCCCAAATGTGATGCGCATTATCCGCTAGAGTAAATGTGGTACGAAACCGATACACGCTTGCTCGAGTTATCGACACCGCGGGGCGATTACGTCAACCGACTTAGCGCGCGATGCGTCGCATGCATTAACACAACTTTGCAATACGAAACTGGGTATAAATCTAATAACAGCTGTCAAAAAGACCAACTCCGAGAAAAGTATTGCCTCATTGAAAACCACAGTCAAAGAAAATACCCATTACAAAGACTATTTCAAAACCGCTCAGATTTATTATTTAAAGAATGGAAATGTTAGCAGGGAGCTTGAGTTTCTAAGTTGGTACTGCTGTATATTCGATTCGATTCTTTTACGTGGACCCGACTGCCTACAGGTAGTGCCTATCGCCTGCATTTAACGTACTTGGGGTTCTTTGTTAAAGAATTAATTTAGATTATATGTAGGGATGGACTAAAATATGACTGAATTTAATTTGGGTGCAAAATGGGTTATGTTGCCGGGGTTACGTATGTAGTTGATCTCAAGTCCAAGGGTATCTATTACATCAGTTCGTGGATGTTCAGAATTTAATTTGAGTTGAGTTAATCTCAAAGTCAAAGGTATCCATTCCAGCGTTTTATTACTAATTTTGTACAATGTTGCAGTTCAACATGGATTTTGGGTTGTTAAGGCTTGTGAGACTTGCAATACCTTGGTGTTTGGTTAGTTCGTAAGAGTCTCAATATTTTTGTTTTTCAAGAACTGCTGGATATTTATCGCATTCTTTATTTAAGTTTGGATGGTTTTGTTCAAGTTGTTCAAAACTCTTTGAGATCTAACTCAACTCTAAAACTCTTTGAGGTCGCTTCCACTCTTAGTTGTCCAAAATCTTTGTGGTCTACTGCAAAGCCGCGCTTGTGGTCAACACTAGTAATCATCGCTATCTTTCTGAGTAGTCCCAAAATTCTTTGAGTTTTACTTCAAAGGCGGACTTGCGGTCAACATTGGTAATCAATGCTCCCTCTCTGAGTATTTTACATCCATACTTCTAATGTTGACCGCAAAATTTCATCTCAAAATTTTTAGTCTTAAGCTCGTGCTTTTATACTAACGAACTTTACGAAGAAAATCCAATAAAGTTCAAATTCCTCGCATATTTAATTAAATAACGCACTAAGCGGCGATATGTGCGCCATTTATGTACCCCCACCACACACACTCGCATACAAAAATGTTCGCATATCGTCCGGGGTTTGCAATAAAAGCAAAACATGATTTCTGTGCGCAACTAACATATTTATCATTTCCCTTCGATCCAATGCCGGAATAACAAGTAGTGCAAATGAAATCGCAAAACAAATACTAACGCGCACATAGAAATACGCGCATATACATACTTAGTCTATCAAGAATATAAGGCCGTCTAATAGAGGAGCGACCCACTCATATCTGACTTGTGAATGCCGGCGGCTGCAGGCTGTATTCGCGCGGTATCGCCAGCCGCTGGACGAGTAATATTTCACGATTTGAACTAATATAGCGAACGGTGTATGTATGTAAGCATGTGGCGAATACGCGTTAAATGAGCGAGGGAGCGCGTAATAAAGATTAGACCGCACTGCGACATCTTATCAGTAGCTGAAGCGATTTCATGTTTATTTTCATGTCGAGCACAAAGTAAACTTTTGCTTTTTTTGTCAACACTCGGCCAGCCGTAATCCGCACCGGCAGCGCTAAACGCCACTGTGCATTGTCGCGGAAGCGCTTGGGGAGTTGGCATTCTGCGCGGCACGACGCGACGCTTGTTCGTTTTGCTTTTCTTATAAAGTAGGCGTAAGGCAAACGCTTCACAAGTAGCGACTAACCAATTTGCATTCGCGGTAAACGAAAATCATTATGAGCAGTGTCAAACGCCGCTCGTCGAGTGCTGAGCGGCGATTATTTTCAAGCAACTGAGAAGAAGTGATGCTGAGACGAGACTGCAGATTTGTAAGTATTGTTAGGAAAGGGGGTGGGCGAAATCAGCAGCAAACAATGAAAGCATGAAGACTCGAAAATATGTAGCCGCATAGGTAAATATACATGTGTGTTGGTATAGATGAGTAAAGCAAATATGCTTGTGTAAAGTTATTTGTAGTATGCGACGAGCGCAAATCTCAAGATCGCCGCGATCCAACACGTTGGCGTGTAATGCGCGAGGGAGCAGAGAGCGCGAGTGTGTTTGTAGGAAGTGAAGTGAACGACAGTAAACAAAGTAGGCAACACAATTCTTGGTACGTTCTGTACGGAGTGATTTGAGGAAATGAAAAATGACTGGAGTTCGCGCGAAAAGGCCCATAAAACGATGTAGGAAATGTATAGTAATACTTTAGGGAAAGACTATAAATTTAATGAAATGAATGCTAGCTGGAAACAAAACTTGCGCAAAAAATCATGCAAAGCCAGCGCTGTTTCGCCGTTTTCGGGGGTTGCTCCCGCCAAGTCGGGATCACCTGCTCTCTAATCTTGGTGGGCTGGGCCTCACTAAGCCAGTGCGCTAAAACGAAACGGCAATCTAACACGGCTGCAGTAAACAGTATGAGTGCCCGCTCTAGAGAGCGTATTACATAAAGCGCGACAGCATAGCGTGGAGAGCGCAATCGTGCGAATTTATGTATGGCTAGCTTTGTAAATTCTCTGTGATTTTAATGAATGAAAAATTTTGCACTTAACTTGCTGTAATTGAAGCTATTAAGGATTTATCATTCATTAATTATAGTTTACACTTTTGAAAGCAAGTGTTGATAGACGCGACACTTGAGTACGGTAGGAATTATTGGCGCAAGCACATAATCTTATCTGTCAATTATTTATTAGAGCAGTTCTATTATTTTCATATTAGTAGCCTTTTAACCAGTGATTGACGTCACAAATTTATGATAATAGTATTGGCATGTTTGCGCTAAGTGTCAATCCATAACGCATGGCATGGAGCTCGGCGTTCGACAATAATTAGATTATCGAAATAAATTTTCTTAGATTGCTTGGGGGTTTTAGCTATACAAGTATGGAGCTATGTATATTTGTATAGTTATTTACGAAGATGTGATAATGGAGAAGTAAAGTCCTCTCTCGAAGAACAAAGACCAAACTCTACAAGTCACTCATCATACCCGCCCGGCTATGTGGTTCAGAGGCATAGACGATGACTACAGCTGATGAGTCGGCGTTACGAGTTTTCGAGAGAAAGGTTTTGTAGAAGATTTATTGTCCATTGGCAACGGCGAATACCGCAGTCGATTGAGATATACGACGTCATTGACATAGTTCAGCGAATTAAGAGGCAGCGGCTATGGTGGCAAAAGTCATTGTTAGGTGTCCTTTATTGGCAAGGGGACCCGTTGGTCCATATTTCTTCAAAAATGAGGCCGGTCATAATGTTGCACCCAATGGGGAATATAGTCATGTGTAATGCCTTTTTCGTAGCGGAATTGGCGGATGTTGGTATGGACGACCTTTGGTTCTAATAAGATGGCGTTACATGCTACAGAGCCCCAACGAAACCATTAATTTATTCAAGAAAACTGTTGTTGAGCGCCTTATCTCGCATCGTGGACCTGTGCCGTGCCGATTTAACGCCACTGGATTATTATTTGTGGGAATATTCGAAGTTGCTTGTATAAACAGATAAGCCCAAAAGGTTTGACGCTGTGGAAAAGAATGTTCGGGGCGTTATTTTCTGACATACGGTCCCAATTGCTGTAAAAAGTGGTCGCAAATTGAGCCTCTGTATTATATTAAAGCTAAATTCGTCTTCTTCTTGGTCGCTTAAACCATGGGTTGGTTTGGGGTGAGAACAAAAAGCTCCACCAGTGGCCTCTATCTATTGCGAGGTCAAGCCAAGCGTCTACAACCCGAGGTAGAAGGTTCACTATGCTCTTGGTCATCCAGTGGATGTGTGTGCACCCTTGCTTCCGTTGTCCACCCAAGGGCCTTGAGTCGAAGAAGCTATTCGCTGGAGCTTCATCTTCCATGCCGACGACATGACCTAACCAGCGTATTCGTTGGATTTTTATGCGCTAAAATATATCCATGTCGCCGTAGAGCTCATACACTTCGTGTTTTCATAATTTTCGATATTAATTTCTCAGGTGTACGGCTACAAAGACCTTGCGGAGAACAGTTCTCTCGAGTGCTTTTATCTCCGTTCTTCATCGTCCATATTTCAGCGCAGTATAAAAGGTTAGGAATAATGATAAACTCATAGAGCGTAGTTTTTGTTCGTCGCGAGAGGGATCTGCTTCTCAATTGCCTACTGATACCCAAGTAGTAGCTGTTGTTGAGAATTATTATGCACTTGATCTCCAGACTTAGATTATTACAAAACAAATATTTTTCACTACAGACTTTCTATTTTTACATCTTAAAGGGGCATCCCAAACATAAACCCTGATAGTACCAAATTATCTGCGGGGTTCTGAATCCATTATTATCCATAAATTTCTACAAGTTCAAAGGTTTATCTGCCTTGTCGGCATGTTGATCGAAGTTGTACCCATCTATGGTATATGTAGATATATTGTATACTTGTAGTACTAAATGTATGTGCTGCCCACTGTTCGCCTGCGTTCTTGGTAGTGCTGTCCGTCTGTCCTTACATTCGTTAAGATTTCGTCTGTCCGTCCAGCCATTCCTCCTGTTGTTGTTTGTTTGCTATAGACACTCGTCTTTACACACGGGCATGGCGTGTAGATAATATTAATTCGATATGTTGTTGCTATTATTGTTGTGTTGTTGCCATTGCCGTTGTCGTTGGCGTTGAATCGTACTTATTATTATTATTACTTTTTTTTGTTAGCACACCACGCTGATAAAATAAAGAACAATATTAATATGAGTTTAAAAATAGATTTGCTCTTGTTGTTGTATGTTTTTGCTGCAATTTACGTTGTTGTGTGATATACTTATTGTGTGTTTTACGAGTGACTTGTTTGTAGAACGCGCTCGCGACGTTAAACTGCGAGAAACGCACACAGTATTGGACACAAAGAGCGTTCGAGGAGTGTGTGTGTGAGAGAGTAGAAAGAGAGTGAGAGAATGTGTGATCTTGACGTTGTCGCTTTGTATCGCAACAAGAAAAAAAAATAGCAAGAGAAAAGAACAGAGATGAGTTGCCGAAGAGTGAAATCCTTAATTTCGTGGTGAATTTGACACATTCTCAATCAAACACAAACTGCGGAATCTTTACTTGCTTACCGCTGACAGGATATGCGAGAAATGCGTTTTTGATGAGCGCAAAGTTTATAAGATTATTTTAGGAGAAACTAAGTCAGTAGCTGCAGTATTATTATTCACTAACAGCTAATATTTCTTGACTACTATCTCTGAAAAAGGGCCTTCAAAAATCGCTTCATAGGTATATATTGCATTACTCAATGCGACGGCACACACTTACCCAAACTTGTGTCTCAACCCTTTACGCTCAACTGTGTCGCTCGCCTGCGCCAATTGCTAGCCACACTCACTGTTCTCTGCCTCTCACTCTCTTTGAACACATTGGTTGGGGAGTTAAAGCTGGGCGCTTGGCGACTAGCGTTTACGGTTTGGGGAGTTGTGGAGCTGCGCATTTTGCAATTGAGCAACAGCTGAGTGCTAGCCGTTGGCTCGGCGCACTCACACGAGTGTTTAGCACATTATCGGCGACTATGTGCTCAGCTCGTAGCGTTGCGTTGTGAACTGGCTGAGCGCTGTGTGCATTCAGTATTATTCTATTCGTCTGCGATAAAAGTTGCGAGTAAATGTTGGGTCTACGTCTCTAGTTAGATAGATTCTTTTTTTTTGTTTTTGTTTCAATACCGTGGTCTCCTAGTGCAAGCTGGAAGTTTTTCAGCTCGTTTACTGCGGTCGCTGTGTGGTTTATATGTCGGTACGTCAGTTAAACGTCGGTGGTCGTTGCAGTCAGCTTTAACGTACTGGAAAGGCGTGGAAAAACTCTGTTATGATACCGGAATCGCTGCAGAAAAAGGCAGAGTAGCGTAAAAGATATAAAAACAAAAACCAAATAATAATTTCATCAACACTAAAAAATAAATAAATATGATATGCATTTGAGTGAAAATTTCTGCTGCGGAATGATACAAAAATGCGGTAAAATATAATATATAAAAAGTAACTGTGTCAAGAAATATTTTTAATTTATATTTTTTTAAATCCGCAAATTAAACAAAAATATGTAAAATTAAATTTTGCCACTTTTTTGTCGCTGTTCAACATTTAGCATTTATTTTATTTTTATATTTTGTTATTTATCTATTGCTTCTAAGTGGGGGGCAAACACCGCGAAAAATGACGCAGTTGTAAATGCGGAAGAAGTGCCAGCGTGCAATGCTGCCAAAGCACAAAAGCACACAAACTGTTCTTTGTGCATATAAATGCGTTTATTTTCGTGTAAGTCGAACTGTCAGCAAAATAAATATAACTTACGAATAATTAAAAAAAAAATTAAATAAAAAAAACATTTAATGTCTCTTGCGGCTAGAAAATTCATAATTTCAATTTGAAAGCATAAACAAAAAATTAAATGAAAATTTGTTTAAGTTCAAGTGATAATTGCTTGGTTAATGCGCATTTCGTTCCTATTCAGCAGAAATGTTTATTAAATATATACACAATTATATATTTTTATATAAAAGTAAAAACTGCAAGTATTGTGGAAAGATTTGCAAGCGCTAAGTAAGCATTTAAAAAAAAAAAATAAAAACAGTAAAAATAAAAAAATATGATGAAAAAATATTGGAAAATACTTAAAATTAAATATAAAAAAAATTAAAATTAATATAATTTAAATTAAAATATAAATTAAATTAAATTTAAAGTAAAAAATTTATTTAAAATAAATAAATAAAAATTAAAATTGAAAATAAATTAAAATAAAATAAAAAATAAATAATAAAAAATAAAAGTTTATATAAAAAAATTAAAAATTAATAAAAAACAAATATTAAAAATTAAAAAAAAAATTAAAAATGAAATAAAAACAAAAATGCAAAAAAAAAATTAAATTAAAAAAAAATTATAAAATTTAAATAACAAAATTCAACAAAAAATTTAAATAAAAAAAATTAAACAAAAATTATAAGATCTAATAAAATAATTTATAATTAAAAGAAATTAAAAATTGCATACGTCGTAAAGCCTAAAACCGAAAGAAAATCTAAACGAAGCGATGTTGGCGATAACCGCCGGCTCAGCTTTTATCAGCTGATCGAGTGTGGAAGCCAGTGTAAAATTACAAACTTAAATAATTAAAATATTAAAAATAAAATATAAAATTAATAGAAAAATAAAAATTAAAGTA